>NW_020202912.1:9239-10497 GCF_001531365.2 Cynara cardunculus var. scolymus
GTAAAGAAGTTACGAAACAAAGAGATTGGGTTAGTAAAGGTTCAGTGGCGTTATCATAAGGGACCAGATGCCACCTGGGAATCAGAATCGGAAATGAGGATGAAATATCCTTATCTGTTTACTTAATGGAATTCCGGGACGAAATTCTTTTCAGGAGGGAATATTGTAATATTCTGGTTATACTACAAGTTTATACATATATTTATATATATGTATACRGTTATGTATGTATGTGTGTAATATTTTTGGTGTTAAATTAAAATTTTATTTGTTTTAAAATAAAAAGGGGGGAGGTCGGCTAGATGAGCCGCCCATCACCTCTCCTCCTTTCTGTTTATATATAAATAGATTTTGTGAAAAAAGGGGTATACACACACATATTASTTTTAGAAATTTTCTCTGAAGAATCAAGAGGATTGCACAGAAAGAGGATTTCAAAGGCTTTGATTCTCAATTTCTAAAGGTGAGTGTATTAAGAGCTTTGGATATGAATTGCTTACATACAGTTTGATAAGCATTTGGGACTGGTTATCATGAATTTTGTTGCATTTTATGAGAGTTCTTGTTTAAACCGTCCAAGTGTTGTCCGGATTAATATCCGGATAAATAAACCGCTCAAGTGTTGTCCGGATTGAAATCCGGATAATTAAACCGCTCATGCCTTGTCCAGAGTCATCTAAACCGGCCAAGAGGTGACCGGATATCAACTAAACCGGCCAAGAGGTGAACGGATATTGTGTAAACCGTTCAAAAGATAAGTGATGTATTGACCGGATTGTTTTAAATCGGTCAAAGGTTGAATCATATATTGTCCGGTTTAATTTAAACCGTTTAACATTACAAGTGAAGTATTGTCCGGATTTGTAATCCGGACAAAGATGTTAACTAAAATTCAAGTGTTAAAGTTAACCGGACTTGTTATCCGGACAAGATTGACCGGACTTCAAGTCCAGATAAAGAGATAGAAAGTTTTTTAAATGTTTTTGAGATGAAATGGCGGTGTAACCGCGAGGGAGATGTAATGACGGTGTAACCGCGAGAGAGATGAAATGGCGGTGTAATCGCGAGAGAGATGAAATGGCGGTGTAACCGCGAGAGAGATATAATGGCGGTGTAACCGCGAGAGAGATATAATGGCGGTGTAACCGCGAGAGAGATATAATGGCGGTGTAACCGCGAGAGAGATGAAATGGCGGTGTAACCGCGAGAGAGATGAAATGGCGGTGTAACCGCGAGTGAGAAACATAAATATGTTTAT
>NW_020202912.1:11677-19635 GCF_001531365.2 Cynara cardunculus var. scolymus
CACTTGTCTAGGTCATGTCAGAAAGGTCGTTAGGAACTAGTATAAATAGCAGGTAGGCCTTTCTAATTCAGTGTGCTTCCGAATTGTAATCGTCTTATTTTCAATCAATTGAAAAAACCTTTGAAGCTATTCTCTCGTGTTCATCATTCTCATATACTGTGTGTTCTTGATTCTTACTCTGTTTGTTCTTGTTTTATTTCCGCTGCACTTTGATTGTCCTAAAGATCATCCAGAGTATTTGATTGATATCAAAACTGAGTTTACAGGTCCTAACAAACTTCATAATAAAACCCATGGTAATGTGATCCCATTTCCATACAGGTATTTATAAGGATTGAAGACTTCCATACGACTTCTGATGTTCAATCTTAACCAGTAAACATGTCAGACATTGTTCTACATATCGAGCTATATCTCTTTTCAATCCTGGCCACCAATAAAATGGTTTCAAATCTCTATACATCTTATTGGTGCCTGGAAGAATAGAGTATCGAGATTTATGGATTTCATTTAATATCATATTTCAGATATTTCCAAAACATGGTACCCAAACTCGCCCTTGAAACCACATTAGTTCTTCGTTATTCTGTTCCAAGGTTGAAATCATCTTACCCAACCTTTCTGCCTTAACAAATTCTTCTTTTACAGCTTCTTGTTGGCATCTCTGAATTTTCTTACGAATGTCAGGGATCAGGTTCATTCTCATTGCATAGTTTTAATGGTTCCACTCTTTTCTTTCCGACTTAAAGCGCCAGCCACCACGTTAGCTTTTCCCGGGTGGTAAAGGATTTCAGAATCATAATCATTAACCAGTTCAATCCACCGACGCTGTCGCATATTTAATTCTTTCTGAGTGAACAGATGTTGTAAACTTTAATGGTCAGTATAAATCTGACATTTCATTCCCAAAAGACAGTGTCTCAAGATTTTCAGAGCAAATACCACTTCAGTTAATTCCATATCATGGGTTGGATACTACTTCTCATGATCTTTCAATTGTCTTGATGCATAAGAAATCACTTTTCCTCTCTCCATCAGAACACATCCTAACCCTAACTTAGATGTATCATTGTAAACCACAAAGTCTTCAGATCCATCTGGTAGAGTTAATATCGGTGCGCTACAAAGATGATATTTTAACAGTTGAAAAGCTTCTTGTTGTTCTCCTTCCCACTGGAATTTAACGTTTTTCCAAGTCAATTTAGTCAATGGCACGACTATCTTAGAAAAGTTCTGAATGAACTTACGGTAATAACCGGCCAATCCCAAAAAGCTTCGGACCTCAGAAGGATTTTTCGGAGTTTCCCATCTTGCAACTGCCTCTATTTTTGCTGGATCCACTTTTACCCCTGTTTCTGAGATAACATGACCCAAGAATTGAACTTCTCTTAACCAGAAMTCACACTTGGACAATTTAGCATACAACTTTTCTCTTTTCAACAATTCCAGTATTAGACGAAGATGTTCCGCATGCTCTTCTTTGGTTTTAGAGTATATAAGAATATCATCGATAAATACAATAACAAATTTATCAAGATATTCTTTACATACTCTATTCATTAAATCCATAAAGGCTGCAGGCACATTAGTTAAGCCGAATGGCATAACTAAGAATTCGTGATGTCCGTACCTTGTTCTAAATGCTGTTGTGGCGACATCTTCTTCCCTGACTTTGAGCTGATGATACMHTGACCTYAAATCAATCTTGGAGAAATAACTTGCTCCCACCAATTGGTCAAACAAATCATCAATCCTCGGTAAAGGATATTTGTTTTTGATTGTCAACTTATTTAATTCACGATAGTCTATACACATTCACATAGACCCATCCTTCTTCTTGACGAATAAGACCGAAGCACCCCAAGGTGAAGTGCTGGGCCTAATAAATCCCTTATCAGATAAATCTTTCAACTGTGCAACCAATTCTTTCAATTCAAATGGAGCTAAATGGTACGGCGCCTTTGCTACAGGTGCAACTCTTGGTATAAGATCGATTCGGAATTCAATGACTCTGTCGGGTGGTAATCCAGATAAGTCTTCTGGAAAGACTTCTGGATATTCATTAACAATCGTAATCGATTCTTCTTTTCCCTTCTCTTTCTTTAGATCAATTACGTATGCCAAACATCCTTGGCATTTCTTTTGAATACTTTTCTGGGCTTTCATTACTGACAAATTACTGGTATGGTGATTCTAACGATCACCATAAATAATAACTGTTTTCCTTGATCTGGCAGAACAATTCTGATCATTTTATGATTACAATTAGTACTAGCCTGATACCTTGCCAACCAGTCCATACCCACCATTACATCAAATTCCTTCATTGGCATGGGAAATAACCGGATCGGAAGTTCACAGTCCCCAATAGCAATAATACAGTTATTGAACACACTAGTAACAGTTTCCTGACTATTAGCAGTATCAACTACTAATTCATCATCAAGTAGCACAGAATTTAAACATGCAGTTTGAGCAAACATTGTTGATACAAATGAAAAGTTTGCACCAGAGTCAAATAACACCTTAGCACATATTGAATTCAGAAGGAATGTACCTGTTACTACATCCGGTGATGTCTCTGCCTCGTTCTTAGTCATCTGGAAGGACCGTCCCCGTGCCCCTCCTTCCCCTCCTCTGTTCACAGTAGGCCTTCCCCGTGTACTCGATGCGTTACTCACCATTCTTAACTACGGAGTTCTTAACAAGGGACAATTCGGTCGAATATGATCCGGAGAATTGCAATTAAAACACCTTCGATTAGCTGGGCAATTTCTAGACAGATGACCTGCTTCGCCACACTTATAACATTTCTTTGGATCCATCTTGCATTCACCCTGGTGAACCTATCGACACTGTGAGCATATTTTCTCATTGATCTTCTGCTCAAATCTGTTATCATATCTTACAATTTTCGGTCCTCGAAAAGATGAAGGCCCTTCCTATTTTCTCTTCTCTACAACTTTTCCATCTAGCTGTCGGTTTTTATTTCGTTCAGTCACTTCAGCCGCATCTACCGTTAACGAAAAGATATTGGGGTTCATAGCAATAACAAACCCTCTGATTGAGGGTTTCAAACCCCAAATATACCTTTCTATCTTCCTGGATTCAGTTGAAACATAGTGCTCGGCAAATCGAGAGTATTCAATGAATTTCTCGGTATACTCTCGAACTGTTCCATTTCCTTGCTCTAGTTTCAGGAAATCTTCTTCCATTTGTCGTACAGCTGTCTTAGGCAAAACTGTTCTTTAAATCGATTCACAAATTCTGTCCAGGATAATGTTTGTAAAACATCCGTCCTGGCCAATGATTCAACTTCCCACCAAAATATAGCATTTGACTTTAATACTGAGACAGCGAATCAAACTTTATTTGTTTCCGGACACCGAATGGTGTTGAACACAAATTCCATCTCCTTGATCCAGCACATAGCTTTCACTGGATCTCTTTCTCTAGAAAATGTTGGTAGCTTGCATGCCAAATTTTTTTTAATATCCCCATCCTTGTTGTGAGTAACTGGCATCGAGGGATGAACTTCTATTCTTTCTGTCTCTACCTTGGCTGAAATTCTCATAATAGAAGTTAAAATTTCCCGCGACTTCCACATTTCTTCAGCCAACATGTCCCTGGTTACATATTCAAAGTGTGGCACTGTTCTTTCCTGTACATTCCCAGAGTGGGATTCTTCATGTTCTGAATGTACTTCAGTCCGACCCCTTCCTTGAGACTGACTTCTACCTCTGCCTCGTCCCCTTTCTCTTCCCTGTCCTCTATTTCCGGACGTGCTAGTTGGAAGATTAACATGTGACACTTCCCTTTCTTCAGACTCTGGACGAGCCGTTCTTTCAGATACTCTAGTTCGGCTAGACATCTGCAGAGTTTAGTATTAATAATCACGTATTCACATTCCCAAATATAATGAAGTATTTAAGTTCAGATGTGTACCTGTAAATTCATAATTACATTGGCCAGATGTAATTAAAATTTACCTTACACACTGTTCTTTCAACCCATCATATTTATTTCCAGTGGAGCTAACTATGGCCGGGACCCTTAACATATAATATAATAGTTTAAGTCTAGGTATCATGCTGTTAAATACCTAAATCCCTTAAACTCAGGCTCTGATACCACTTCTGGTAACGCCCCAAACCACATATTTCATGTAACACATATTTCATACCAAAGAAATACATGATATTATCCCATTCAGGTCCCTTAGTACAGAATCTGTTATAACCAAATACAAGGTCCAAAAATTCAAATACATTTCTTGTACTAATCAATCAAAACTATACATCAAGACCGATCTTCATGTAGAAAAGCATATAGGAAAATATTACATTTTCCCCTTCCCCTTACCGTCCTCATATTCTGCAACACATAGTTAAAATCACAAAACAAGGGTTAGACCGAAAGGTCTAGTGAGATACCCTATTATGATATTGCAGGGTGAAAATCACCAAAATCTTTATGAAAAACAACTATTCATATATATAACAAATATATGAACGAATAGGAACAAAATACCAAATTTTTTCCACTTTTCAAGCTAACCATTTAGCTATATGCAAATATCATACCTTTGAACCAGCTAGGTTCCATATAATGCCACTTTTAAACCTTTTCAAATCAACAAGGTTATTTAAATTATCAAGCCAAACCTGATGCTTTCTTCTCAATAACATCCAGACTATGATTTCCAATATAAACCTCAATTCTAAATCTTTAAATCACAAAGAAATAAAAATTCCAGACCACGGTAGTCTTAAGGGATATAATAGAAAGAGTTATATCATACAACACACATACAAATGCCACCCTTATATCAATTGTACACCACTCCTTGATATGTTACCCTTATCCCATGGTACACCTCTCCTTGATATATGCCACCCTTATTTCCTCATCAAAACATTTCACAAAAATAATTTCAAATAGACCGCGGCCATTAAAATTATTATCAATTCAAAAATCATTTATATCAAATCTCCATTTTATGATAAAATAACAATTTTACCAATCAAACACAAGGCACAATACAAATCCGGTCAATATAGACTTGGCCGGACTATATCTCCGGTCAATATAGACTTGGCCGGACTATATCTCCGGTCAAGTCTTAGTCGGTTTATCAAATCCGAACAACTCATCGCTCAAGGGTTGTCCGATTTAACACTTAGAAATATATTCCAACTTTTGTCCGGATAAAAAGTTCGGACAATACATCGTTCAAAGCTTGACCAATTTAAAATAATCCGGTCACCACATGGTCGAATTCCTACTTCTCCGTTCAAAATGTTAACCATTCTTATCATTCATAACTCGCTCAAAGCTTAACCGGTTTAAAACTAAACCGCTTAACGCTTGATCAGTTTACGGCTTAATCGCCCAACCCTTGCCCGATTTAAACTTAATCCGGTCAGCCTTGTCCGGATAAAACCCTTAGCAAAATAATTGATTTCTTTCCAATAATAAATAACATTCAAATAAAACTAGTAACAAGTTTTATGCAAAAAGGTTTAGAAATTACTCACCTCATCAAGCTTTTTGAAAACAACCTTCTTGAAATCAACTTGATCTTGCAATCCGGTCAAACTTAAATCACACAAACACTTCTCACCGAGAAGTAGCAGAAATACAAATGGAGGTTGAACCCTCCTTTTATACTTTCCCTTTAAGGAAAGTCGGCTACTACCATCATAAAAAAATATCCATATTCATGCATACATGCATGCATAACACACACACACACATATATATATATAGATACTCTCATGCACATATACATATATGCATGTATAACTCATATATATATCATACAAACATGTGCATCCACTTATACACATAATCTCATTCATGCATCTAAATTATGCATATTTTCACATACTAACATGATCAAATGTATTAATTTATCATGTTATCACGTAATCATATAATCAGATAATCAAGTATTAATTACCTTGGGTGATAACCAGGATCTGGTTATCACAGAAACCTCATGCACCAAGCTCTTGGACATGGTACATATAGATCTATGTGGGCCAATATCAACTCAAAGTCTCTCTAGAAAGAAGTACATGTTAGTACTGGTTGGTGAATACTCCAGATACACCTAGGTTGAATTTGTAAAGAAGAAATCAGATGTTCCTGACCTACTCATTTGAGTGATGAAAAGGCTCCAAGTCCTTCTACAACGAAAACTAATAAAGGTTAGAAGCGACAATGGAACTGAATTCAAAAATGCCAGAATCGATGAATACCTCATCAATGAAGGCATTACACAAAACTTCTCAGCAGCTAGAACTCCACAACAGAATGGAGTGGTGGAACGAAGGAACAGAACCCTAGACGAAGCAGCAAGGACCATGCTTGCTTTATCGGAGTTACCCATCACATTCTGGGCTGAAGCTATTTCCACTGCCTGCTTCACCCAGAACCGATCTATCATCAACAAGAGACACYAGAAGACACCCTATGAGCTCATCAACCAAAGAAGACCAAATGTCAAATATTTTCATGTCTTAGGGTGCAAATGCTTTGTACTCAATGATAGGGAATATCTTGGCAAGTTCGACAAGAAAGCTGATGAGGGGATCTTTCTGGGCTATTCTCAAACTACCAAGACCTATAGAGTCTACATCAAAATGACAAGAATTGTCATCGAAAGCATCAATGTGTCCTTTGATGATACCACACCAATGACTTCTGAACACAACAGTTCAGGAATCGGACTACAACAGAGAGCCTCTAATTCATCAGTTGGCAAACTCAATGAATCAGAATTAGCTCATTTATTTGAAGATATCTTCGAAGAAGAAGTCTTCTCTGGACATGCACCAATTACTAAACTTTCTTCTAGAGCCGATGAAGAACATGAAAACTCCAATGTTGAAGGTACAACTCTCACTAAAACTCATGTTACTTCACCTTCTACTTCTTCTGTGTCTTAAGACCATGAACTAGAACCAGAGCACCACTCTGGAGATGATCTCTTCGAGGGGGAGCAAGCAGTCCCATCA
This sequence comes from Cynara cardunculus var. scolymus, assembly GCF_001531365.2. Classification (NCBI taxonomy): domain Eukaryota; kingdom Viridiplantae; phylum Streptophyta; class Magnoliopsida; order Asterales; family Asteraceae; genus Cynara; species Cynara cardunculus. Next base: position 18,700 of record NW_020202912.1, read on the forward strand.
GTCAATGAAGAATTGCATCCTATTGCTCCAGAACCCCAATCAAGCACCAAATGGACAAAAGATCACCCATACCACCAAATCATTGGTGATCTAACATCTGGTGTCAAGACGCGATTTGCCACTACCAATGAATGCCTCTTCGCTAACTTTCTGAGCATGATAGAACCAAAGAAAATTTCAGAAGCCCTACAAGACCTAAACTGGATAGATGCGATGCAAGAAGAATTACTCCAATTTGAAAGAAACAAAGTATGGTCCCTTATGCCTCTACTCAAAGGGAAGACGACCATAGGAACCAAATGGGTCTTCCGAAACAAGAAGGACGAAGATGGCATAGTGATAAGGAACAAAGTCAAGCTTATTTGTCAAGGGCTACTTCCAGGAAGAAGGGATTGACTACGATGAGACATTAGCTCCCGTCACAAGACTTGAGGCCATCCAGATATTCCTAGCCTATGCAGCTCACAAAGGGTTCAAGGTTTATTAGATGGATGTCAAGTCCGCCTTCCTAAACGGAATACTTCAAGAAGAAGTATACGTGCAGCAGCCCCCTGGGTTTGAAGATCCAAAACATCCAGATTATGTCTACTTTATGGACAAAGCTCTCTATGGACTGAAGCAAGCACCCAAGGTCTGGTATGAAACACTATCCACCTTTTTCATCAACAACGGATTAGAAAAAGGTACAATCGAAAAACCCTCTTTCTCAAAAAGCACAAAGGTGACATATTACTTGTTCAAATATATGTGGACGACTTCATATTTGGTTCTACAAATGYAAAACATTGCGAAAATTTCTCAGAGTTGATGAAAAGCAAATTTGAAATGAGTATGATGGGAGAACTAAGTTTCTTCCTTAGCCTTCAAATAAAACAAACTTCAGAAGGATTTTTCATCAATCAGTCCAACTATGTGACTGACCTTCTGAAGAAATAC
>NW_020202912.1:19866-24475 GCF_001531365.2 Cynara cardunculus var. scolymus
GTATCCAAAGAACTCTGGCTTTGATCTAATAGCCTACACAGATGCATATAATGCAGGTTGCAACCTTAATAGAAAGAGCACGTCTGGAAGCTGTCAACTCTTGGGGGACAAGCTGGTAAGTTGGACATCCAGAAAACAAAACTGTGTCTCAACCTCTACAGCAGAAGCAGAATATGTTGCTGCTGCTAGTTGTTGTTCACAAGTTCTCTGGATGAAGACTCGATTTAAGGACTATGGATTTCAATATGACAAAATTCCTATCCTTTGTGACTCCAAGAGTGCTATAGCAATCTCTGCAAACCCTGTGCATCATTCCAAGACCAAGCACATCGATGTAAGGTTCCATTTTCTGAAAGACAATGTTGAAAAAGGTAATATATAAATGTACTTTGTTCCCACTGAAATTTAACTTGCTGACATTTTCACAAAAGCTCTTGATGAGACAAGATTTTTATTCCTAGTCAGCAAGATGGGTATGTTGAATCTCACCACTTAAAGGCAATAAAAGTCTTTAAATCAGAGGTTCTCAATATCTCATGGTTATGCCTACAAGTGATACATAGCAATAAGCCATAGTCAATAAGTACTCCAAATCAACGTCTCTGGTTCTAAAGACCAGAGCCTCTTGCCATGAAGAAACCTTTTAATATGGCTCAAAGTTTTTCATCGCCTTTGGATCCAGGGACCTCTGGTCTAAAGCAAATACTTAGCTTTTATTCACTAAGTAAAGCAAATACTTAGCTTTTCTTAATCAAGTATTACTTTTGCAACCAGAGCCTCTGGTACTATAGACCAAAGCCTCTGGATTCTCATCCTTTGAGACCAGAGCCCATTTGGACTCCATGGTTCTCCCCCTGGATTCTCATACTTTGTGAACTTTTTCACTAAGTACCTTTTTATTCTCAACCAGAGCCTTTGGATTTAAAGCCTTTGGAACAAGAGCCCTCTAGTCTCAAAGGCCCATCCATTATACTCTCTCACATGCACTTAACCATATTTTCATACTTCTTTTCATCGCCTTTGCAACCAGAGCCTCTGGATTCATTGTCTTTGGAACCAGAGCCCTCTGGTCTCAAAGACCCATTCATATTAATATCCATTTGCATATCTCTTACAACTTTTCATGTTCATTCACAACCAGTGCCTCTGGTCACCACAATCCACATTGTTATTGTTTCTAGGGGGAGTTTCTAAAACTCAAATCTTATCCACATGCATCATTTGAGGGGGAGCTATTCATTTATCATGAATCTCCATTGCATATATATGCATTTTCCATACCAGAGCCTCTGGTTCTACTATCCAGAGCTTCTGGACATTTAAATTCTAAATAAATAATGGATACACCATGTGTATTTAACCAGAGCCCCTCTGGCTCTACATAATGGATTGCCCATGCTTAACTAGAGCCTCTGGTTTGTCATCCAAGGCTTATTTATTATACAATCCAACATTTCATCGATGAATTCATTCATATATGTTCAACCAGAGCACCTCTGTTCCCCATCAAAAAGGACATGTTCAACCAGAGCTCATCTGGTTATGTGACAAAATTTCTTTTCAAAAACCATCATTAATTGCAATTTTTTAAGATTATACACAATTGCAGCTTTTGTGACTATACAACATGGGTTTTTAGAAGACCAAAACTTCGTAATTCGTATTTATCTTACAATTAGGTGGAATTTAATTTTTTTTTGGCTATACTCTCAAATATGATATTATTTGAGACAATAATATAATATATCGTACGTCATTCTCCCACACGCCTAACACCATATACAGCTTGTTCTCCATGAACCTTTCAAATTACCCTTCCCTATCCCCGCCTTGACACGTGTCCTCCAACATTAATGGCACGTACAATCAAGATGGCTCACGATCCCCAATCAAATCACATTTTGCCAAATGCCTTCACCTTTCATGATTATTTAAATATAATAATCAAAAAAATCGTTTCCTGTTCACCTCCCCCCACCTATAAATACTCTTCTTCTTCCTCCATCCTTCCCTTACGCTTCCTAAAACATGCAACTAAACTTTGACGCACAAACCTACCTGCCACTTCATCCGCAATCGCTTCCTCCGCATCACACGAGTCCAACGACAACGATATCCGTGTTCAATCCACCAGCGCCGACAGCCGAGCAATAGTGTTTCTACCAATGAAGCCCAACAATGATGCCATCGAACTTCGAACCACCTTGTTCGATGATAGGTTTGCTGTGATAATTGAGTTCTTCCGTAACTGCATCCTTCTACCTGCCTTGACTCTAACTGACAATGGCATACCTCTGAAGTACGTCCAACAATATTGGCAAACTTGTGAGTACATCCTTGAAAACCATGGAATAATGGGGGACATCGACACCCTAAGTGACATGATTTGCTCGGTCAAGATCTCTCAGGCAAAAGTCTATAAGGTTCTGTGCATTCCCACCCGCCAAGAGCTCGGCATTGACCAATATGCCGACCAACCCACGACCTCAGACATCCTCTGATTCATCAAAATGCTAGGTTACAATCGTGACCTACCCAACGCCTCCGATTTCAACAGGCAGTTTTTGCCGCCAATGTGGAATATGCTATTTTCCATATTGAACAGGGCCCTCACATGCAAGCTAGGGTCGATGGATCAAGGAAACATAAACATAATGACGATTATGTACGGCCTCTTCTTCAACATCCCACTTGACTATGCTTTCCTCATATACAATGAGATCCACACAACGGTAGTCAAAAAGTGCAAGCTCAAGGCCACCGGCAAGCCCTTGACCTCAGTTTTGTTTCCTCGTTTCCTATCTCTCTTCATAGGGGACGCGATGAGGAGACATAATCTACCGGCCGAGGAACCATTCACTCCACTCTAAAAGATGCATGGCCATCGACCTACACTCTCAAAGGATGGCTACACCAATGACAGACCGATTTCCAGAGCCATGCTCAGTGTCATCCCAGAGACATCTGAGATTCAAAGAACTTACGAATGCTCTCTACTGTCCAATGCACCAAGGGCAGCTATTCCAGAGCGCATAGAGCCATCCCCTCAGTCAAGCGAGGGAGCACAAGAGTCATCTTCATCGGATGATGAAAATGATGATGATGATGACACTCCTCATGAATCCCCTGACCCTACACATACAATTCCCCTTCCCTCTTCCCAAAGGGCATCCACCACCTCTACCCCTGGCGATCAAGGTCAAAGGGGTATGGAACAAGGATGGCCCAGTCCAAACCAAACCCAAACCAGCCATCCAGAGGCCATTCTTTGGGCCTCTAGAGATTTTTAGCTAAGGAACCACGACTTCCATCACCCCTCTCCCAATAGAGAGGCGATGCAGATATAAGAGCCACACCGCCTCATGGCTCGACACCACCAATCACACACACAGCAGCATGTGTTGCTTCTGCCATTGCTTCTCCTCAAGATCATTCAGAATGATCTCCATTCACGCACATCAACCCCCTTCGATACTTGATCTAGCAAAGGGGAAACACATTTTCTTCTCTTCCTCAGCCTCTGAAGCCGATGAAGAAGAGAATGATGTCGCAACATCAAGAGATAGCTCCTCGCTAGAGGGTTATCGAGGACTTGATGGAAGTCCTTCAATGCCCACATTTTCATAAGGCATTTAGGGCGCCTCTAGAGCTGAGGCTCAACCTGCAGCAACCGTTGCTACAGGGGTTACCCCCGTGGCCGATCTGGTCATAAAGGCTGAGTTCCAAGCCTTTGTTGACTTAGTTCAGCGGTCCTTGGAAGACCTAAAACTCATCATCCAAGGGATTGTTGAAAACCCCCCATCCATCGATATCACCACCGTTCAACAATCCCTTGCCACCCTCGACACCCAAACCAAATACACCTCCATTCAACTTCAAATGCTACAACAAACTGTTACCCAACACCACAACTCCTCATCCACCATTGCCACCCAATGAGACCAACTCATGATGAGTTGTATCGTCACCCTCACGGCCCAGGCAACTGCGACCGATGAGGCAATTGCTTCCATTACTACCAACTTAATCACAATCACCAATACCCTCACCACCCTACCAGCCACCATCCTTTCCTAAATCCCTTAACCAACCCTACATCAAACAACTTCATGAATCGATGAAACCCTAGCCTCCTTCACCAACCAAATGGCCACCATACAAACTGCCCTAAACCAACTCCCAGCCACCATCCTAGCCCAAATACCCCAACCACCACCACCACCACCACCTCCACCACCCAGCCCTGCAGCACCATCTTTCGATAAAGCTCTATCCTCCCTTGCAGTAGAGCTTAAAGCCATGATCACCAATCTTCCCATCCCACCCACCTATCACGTCCACCTCTACCTCCATACCTCCCCCAGCCTTATCATCCACCACCTCCGAGTATGCCACTAGATCCGACCTCAGGGCTCTATCCAAGGCACTTATCTCATATTTTAACGAGATAAGTGGTAAATTCATGGAGGCCGATCGAAGAAGAAAGGCTATGAGAACCGACCTGATCTCCCTTCGTGTGACAGAAGTCAAATTCGAAATCCCAGGTTAGCTTTTATTAAGATTATATTAGTGTTATTGAAGGTAATTTATAAGATTAGGAGTTAGTTAG
>NW_020202912.1:25640-26839 GCF_001531365.2 Cynara cardunculus var. scolymus
TATGTTCCATCGACCATATCTCTCTCATAACTCAATGAAAAGAATGATTCTTCTTTTGAGAGTTAATTTTGTGGGTTGTCTCCTACATACAAGTGGAATCACATAAAATTATGGAGTTTTGATCTCCAAGCACCTAAAACTCTATAGGTGTGCWAACTGTGAAACCACCAGTAGGTAACTCGTACTTTGAATGTTAATATCTTTCTATTTACTTGTTYTCAATGTATGATTCTTCTTCTAAAACATTCTTTTATGAGTTAGGATTCATTTGAATCCAGTTTCACTCAAAAATATGATGTTTTGAGGCATGAACCTATTTATTTAAGTCAAGTGTGCAATCTGTCAACTACTGACAGATGTGTGCATGTGACTTTAAGGTATCATATCTTCCTCTCAGCTCATCCAAAATGAGTTATTTTTAGTTTAAAAGTTTCGTATAAGTGTTAGGTTTTCACTCCAACTTGAATTTCTGCAGAACACCTAGTAGAACTCTTTTAATGAGTRTTTTACTAACATGGTGCAATCTGCCATTTCAATTGTGATATGTTCCATTGCATAAATTATTTGAATCACCATCTCATGCCCAAAATATATGAAATTTGGTCATGATGACTATAACTCAATGCTATAAATCATATAAAAAGATGGGAATTTATATCATTTTTGAAGTCACTTTATTTGATCATTATATGTAACTTAAGTTTCTGTCCAGAATCAAGAATTTTGGATTTGGTTAAATTTGTAAAAGTTGATCTTTTATTTGATTATAGCATCATTTTCGGTATAAATTAATTCTTTAATGAGCATATGSACATTATGTATATTTGGACTATAGATAATATTATGGAACATAAGTGGACAAACAAGGACTTAAGATTTATTAAACCCCATAGGTAGAGATAAATCAATAAGTGATGGTTTTGGATATTCCTATTGATAGGGAATCGTTGATTTAGCATGGTATTCGGATCGTATTGCTTTTTCTTTGCGGAGCTTTATATCAAAAGTGAGTTTCACAGTCCCTTTTTAACAATTTCTTGTTTTGGGATGAAAAGCATGATTGAAATCGTTTGATAGATTTATATTGTTATATAAGTCTTGTTATGAGCATTTAAATGATACACTATTGATATGTTGAGTAAAGTCCCTGTTTACACTACTATTAACTCTTTCGAGCCTATGATTCTTGTGGATAGCGC
>NW_020202913.1:0-8437 GCF_001531365.2 Cynara cardunculus var. scolymus
TCTTATTTTTAGTCTTTTGTCTAGCAGTGTCGTGTCGATCTTTTGTAACTTAACCTGGTATGAGGTGGGTTAGAACTTAAGTTAATTTTTGGGCGATTCAAAGACTTCCGCTGTAAACGTTTCAAACGGTTTTATTTTAGCCGTCTTTTGAAGTATTTATTTAGGAATATGTTTCAGATTACGTAACATCAAAAAAAAAATGAGGGTGTTACACTTAATATCGGATCACACGACTTTATCTTCTAGATTGGTTTTCTGATATGAGAGATCCGTATAAAACGGCAGTCATAGAGCATATTAATCCAAATCTTAAAAGAGAAAGGAGGGGGAACGGTGGTGTGGCTTTGATACCAAAGGGTGCCAAGAATGTCTCTTAATAGTTTAAACTAAAGATTATTAATCATTTCTTCCATGATTAATAAATCTGTTTTCTTGATACACATTCTACTTGAAAAACCCTCTTTTTTCTCAGGTTTTTCCTTGTTTAAAAACTTTTTCTATACTCTTTTAACCATATACTCTTGGCATTGCTTAACCGTTTATCTTCTTGTTTGTGTTTCTATTAACATTGTACAGATGGCTGCCAAGAACGTCTCCTGATCCACCTTTTTACGCACTTTACATTGTTCAAATCTTTCAACTCTTCATCAATTTAGGACAACTAAAACTCAACTAATGTTTAAGTATTATATTAAATATTTAACTATTATGAAATGTTTTGTTATGTAAATAAAAAATAACTAGTTAACTTAAAATTTGATCAAAATTTAGAAATACATTCAAGCTATATCTTATCCTGTATATAGTCACTTGTACTTCTAACTTTTCATTTTTGTCACCAATGTGGGACAATCAAGAATTCATCATAATTCACCATTTGATAAATATTTGATTCTCATCATGTCATGTCATCATCTTAAGGTTTTGCACTTTTGTCATCAATATGGGACAATTAATAATTCACCACAATTCACTATTTGATAAATATTTGATTTTCATTGTACATGTCATCATCTTAAAGTTTTCCTTTATGTGTGTGTGTATATATATATTTTGATGATTGATAAATTGATTTCAGCTTTTCACTTTGTCATTGTGTGACAATCAAGAATTCACCACAATTCATCACTTGATAAATACTTGATTCTCATTGTGTCATGTCATGATCTTAAAGTTTTAAAAATAAAATATTTAACTATTACATAAAATATTTTGTAATGTAAATAAAAAATAACTATTTAATCTAAAATTTGATCAAAATTTGGATATACATTCAAGTTATATCTTATCCATAATATAGTCATTTGTACTTCCAACTTTTCACTTTTGTTTCCAATGAGGGACAATCAAGAATTCACCATTTAATAAATACTTGCTTCTCATTGTAACATGTCATCAACCTTGGTTCTTTCTTTAATATATACTAGTGTTTGACATCGCGCGTTGCGCGATGACGATAAATTTTTTAAAAATTTATTGAAATTAGCTAAATGAGTTGATGATCACATTTATATATTAAACTAATAAGAATCGACATTACCTTTGATATATTAATCTAACTTATCATTATTGGTTGTTCTTTTAGTATATTATATTTGTATATATATTTTGATATATTAATCTAACTTATCATTATTGGTTGTTCTTTTATTATTATTATTATTATTATTATTATTTTATATAAATATATATATATATATATATAATTATATATAATTATTAAGTCTTATACATCAATATTTTATTATATCAAACTTTGTGATTGGTTCAAAATCATAAAAAAATATGTGAAAATATTGATTATAATCATGAAGTGTATTAAGAGAATTATTGTACCATAATACATATCAATTTATCTTCTACATATATTCTCATAAAATATTTATATTCACCAAGCAATAATTGTGTTGTTATTTACATTAATATAATTGTTGAATATTTTTGCAATTTGCTTATATTAGTTCATGATATACTCATTTGCAACATTGGTCAAGAACCTCGTTGAAACCACTTTTTTCCTACATGCGATTGCATAAAATGAAAATAATAGCTAGTATTATGACCATTCTAGATATATAAGAGTCTGATTGATTTGTTATTTTTTTTCATTTGACTTATTTAAGCTTTTTTAGATTTGTTTTAGACATTTCATAGTTTGGTTTATTTATAAAAAAATCCTGAAAATAGAGGTTTTAATAAAATTATGTAAAATAAAAGATATGTACTATATTGAATTTCATATTTTAAATATAGGGGTGGAAAAGTATTTTACATATATCAATTATTTTTAAAAATAAAAAATCTATGAAAAAAATGAGTTTCTAATGTTTAGAGGATAACACCTCATTATGTTTGGTTTCTTCTTTAAGAATTAAAAATAATATAAAATAATTTCTAAGCTCAATGCTAAAAAAGGAAAAAAAAAATCACAATAGACCGATCAATATCAACAAAAACAAAAACTCATATCATATTTGTTTTTCATGAATGACGCCTCAAATCAACAAAAAAACAAAACACATCCACAAAAACTGAATAAAGAAGAAGAATTGGGAGATTAAAAGAGATTATTATGCTAAATAATGTTACCTTATTTCATCAAAGATTTATATGCCACTTTATCCACACAAAAAATAAAAATAAAAATCATATGCCTACATAATTCCAACTTTAGTGTGAATTCTCCGACTAAAATACGAAATACTGTACTTACATAAGCAAAAACTCATAACTATGATTAGTTGAAATGTCCAAATTCTCATACAAAATGATTATGATCTTCAAGAAGAAGAATAAGATGAAGAGAGAGTAGATCACCAAATGTCTCTTGATTGATTGAGAGAGAATTACAATGCTAAACTCAGTTCACATAAAATGCTAATAACTTGTTAATTACAATTACAAAGAAAACTACTATTTATACTAAGGAAGGAATAAAGCTATTCTATTACAAAGCATGTAAAATATGGAGAACTTGAATACAACAATAACGCGCATACTCGAACCCAACATTCTCCCCCTTTGGATTCAAGTTCGAACTCTTGTAAATTTTGTCTTTCTAAGTCCGAGGAGTTTCTCCAACCTCCTTAGAGCGTTCCGGTATTGTATCTTCTCCTCGAGCAGATTTATGGCATTGATCAACATATATCTTTCTTTAGAGCTCATTCTCTCCGACTCCGCAGCCCTGTCATTGTTCACCCTCTTCAAGTCAAGTGCCCGTCTTACCAGTCTTATTGTACTGTCTGAATACTTGTTTAGCTCGCTGAATCTTATAAACTTCTTCACTTGATGCTCAACAAAGTATATGACTCCGAACTCTGGTTTTTCAAGAATCATGTAAACTGGATAAGCATCAATATCTTCTAAGTCTTGGTCAGGTCTCTTCAGATTGATGATTCTTTGACTATCTTCAAGACCTATATGAACATCAATGACCATAGCCAACTTTACATGACTCCGTATATATCTTTTAATTGCATCAAGAGCAACCAGAGCTCCATCTTTCCTGTTGGTCATGTTTCGGATCTCGCAGTACATATACTCCAAATCTTCCAAATATAAGTTCGAGAAATCAGCTTCACTAAACCTCCAGATTTTCCCATCTTGTCTAGTCACAGTGAAGACCAGATACCAAACTCTAAAAAGTCTTTGAGCATCTATCTATTTGATTGTGACAACCCGATGTTTGGTACGAACTTCACTAACAGCCAAACGCTTGGCTTTCAGAAAGTTCTTGTAATCCAAGCGATAATCTTTGGTTTCCCGATGGATACCAAGAATTTTATCACCACTCAGAGCCTTACGATGTCGGAGGAAGATTCCAAAATAGATATCTTCAAGATACGGCTCTTGGATCCTTGACCTATCATACCCTGGAACATTGGCTCTAATTTCAAATGGTACATAATTCCTCGTGAATATCTCTGTAGGATCAACAGGCTCTCTAGGAGCAGGAATGTCAGATGCACCAGCTACAACTGCAGTGGAGGATTTTGGCACTGTTTGACAGTCACCCTGAACTGGGAAAACTAGATCTTTATCATTTATGTCGGCTTCAAAGTCAAATTAAAGCCCAGTTGACTCGTCAATGTCTTCAATATCCTCTCCAAAATCTTGCTCTCCATCCAGCACAGTAAAAAACACGTCATTGAAACCAACATTGGCAGACAAGTCCAATAACAACCTTGTCCCTACTGTGGAGTCCGCCGTCTTTTCAACCATTGGCTCGATCATAGGACTTGTCTCCATTTCTTCCTCATCTTCTACAATAATAGCCTTGATTATCCTTTCCCGTGTAGACTCCGGGGCAGAATCTTCAGCATTCACATCTTGAGCAGCTGGCTCACTTTCAACACCTAGAGCCTGAGCAGACGTCTCAGCCACCCTCTGTCTCTTCCTCTCCCCCTCATGATGACTTGGATCCTCCGGCTCGTCATGTCTTCTTTTGTGAGAGGTGGCATGAGATCTGCACGTCTCTTGTAGAGTAGATACCCGTTCAAAGAGGGCATCCATTGAACTTTTAAGATCTTGGGTGTTCGATGTGATTAACTTACTAACTTTGATGAAGCTAGAAGCAACCACATCTTGAAAAGCCAAAAATTCTGAGGCTCTAACGGGAGGGTTATCATCAAGTTGTTGTCTTTAGAGCCCAATCAAGTTTGCATCTTCAGCGTCAGGATTTTGTGATGCCATCAATTTAGCATACAACAACGATTTGAGTTCATCCACCGTTTGCTCTTGCACCCTTGGAGGCTCAGGTACATGCAGTGGTGATGGCACAGATGTGTTAGACCCCATAATTAATAAGTGTAAAAGTAATGAAGAACGATAAGTGATGAAGAACCAGAAGATCGATGAAGACAATAAGGCAGAATTGACTAAGTCTGAAGAACAACCAGAGGATCAATGAACAACCAGAGATGCGATGGAAACAGCATTTTCATCAGTCCTTTGGTCAACAACACTTAGAGTTTTCTTCAGCAATTCAACCAGAGGCATACGATGAAGATATAAAGATAAGATTGAATCATCATCCCATGAAAGACATCTGGAGATGACAAATCAACAACTGGATTTCAAGTTTATCTTAATTTATTGCTTATCCATAGTTTAGATAAACTTCATTCGTTAGTAGAAGATTAGCTAAATAGTCTCACTAGATAGTTATCTTCTAATTAGCCTTCTAGTATAAATAGGTGATTAGGCCTATTGTTAAAAATGTCGCTTTTACGTTTTCATATTGAATAAAGTGAATTTATTGGCGCTCAAGATTATTCTTTGAATGTTCATACACTGTTGTTGAGTGTTCATTATTTTGTTCATTAAAACACTATAATTTGGTTATTCTTAACTCGATTAGTAGTGTTATTGAGAGATCTGGGATCAACAATTGGTATCAGAGCCAATTGATTGTTCTTCCAATCAAACGATCATCTAAAATCTCTCAATCCACGTCATTCCTAAAACTTCTTCACCAAGAACGCAAATTTTCTCTCTTCTAAAATTTCCAATGGCCAACTGGAACTCAGCCTATATTGTTGGTTCCCTCACCAAACCTCCAACTCTTCAAAGAGAAGAGTACCCACAATAGAGGATATAAATGGTGAATTTTCTGGAAGGGATGGACAGAAATCTTCTGCGATCTATCATGGAGGGTCCCTATGTTCCACAGACTCTTGTTCCAAGAGTTCTAGGAATAAATACAACAGCAGAAATTCCTGCCTACTACATGCCCAAGGACGAGAAAAATTGGGATGAAGATGACATAGAGCGGGTTGAGACCGACAAAAAGGCCAAAAAACTAATAATTATGGCCATACCCAATGAAATCTTTCAATCCCTTGACGCATGTTCCACAACCAAGGAACTATGGGATGAGCTGCAAGCCAATTGGAAGGAGGGGCAAAAACATAGAAGAATCGTAGAGCTCAGTCTCAATGAATAGACTAACTTCAAGGCTCTTCCTGATGATCCGATTCAGAAGACGTATGATCGTTTCAACACATTGATTAATCAATGTCGCTGAAACGATATCTCCAGAACAAAGGAAGAAAACAATGTTTTATTCCTTAAAAGTCTCGGCGATGAATGGACACAGCTGTCAATGTCCCTATAAGCAAATCAGGACTTAGACGGCTGGTCACTCCATGACGTATACGGAACACTTGCTGCACAAGAGAATGACATCTTGAAGAAAAAGGTGTCCATCGGTGGACCCCTGGCTCTAGCAGCTGAAGAAAAGGAAGTTTTAAGGACCTCAACCAAAGACCACAAGAAGAAAGGAAAGAAAGCACTAGTGGTGGAATCAGAGTTTGAAGATGAAACATTAGAATCAGATGATGATATCAAAGCCTTTGCCAAATCTCTGGCCTTGATAACAAAGCAGTTCCAGAAAAAGTTCATCAAGAAACCCTATGAACGAAGAGAGTTCAAGAGGGAGAGGTACCAGCCATCCTATGAAAAGAAGCCATCTAAATTCCATCAAAGGGAAGACAGAAGAGATGGAAGAGAAAAGAAAGAAGAAAGAAGAGAAGATAGAAGAGAGGAGAAGAGAGAGGACAGAGATGGAAGGAAAAATGACCTCCGCTGTTTTAGGTGCGGAAAAATCGGTCATTTTTCCAAAGAATGCAGAGGACGACTGGTAAAGGATGCTGACTACTACAAGAATAAATACAAGTACAATCCTAGAGAGCGAAGCCTGATGGCTGAGAAAGAAAACTGGGTGTCTGATTCTTCATCCGATGAAAAAGACAAAGCACTCATATGTCTAATGGCCAMGTCCAATGCAGAATCTGCCTCCAACTCTGATGATCAGGTATGTAAGTCTACTTCCWATGAAACCAACTCTGCTCCATCTGAGTTAGWGTYWARGRTGRTAAAACTTTHANAGGATTTCTTTAAATTAAAAGAGAAATTAAGCTTTGAAAAATCTGAAAGACTTAAAGCTGAAAAAGAAGTTAGTTTCTACAAAAGAGAAACTAATCTTCTAACCGAAGAAAAAGATAATCTGATGAAAAAAGACTTGCATCATCGCTCTTAAAAAATCAGAGGAAGAAAAACTTCTAGAAATAAACAAGCGAGTAACCAAAGACTTAGAAAAAAAAACTAAGGCCTTAAAAGAATCCTAGGCAGAGAGACTAAACTCAGTTGCTCTTAAAGATTTATTTCAAAAGGAAAGGGAGATTCTTCACTAGAAGCTTCAAACCAATGAACTTCTGATGAAGAAATACAAAGATGCCCAAGACGTTTATGAAAAGTTAAATGGTCAAACAGACACTGAAGGGATTGGATTCAATGAATTGGATTCCTTCATCTAACCAAAGAAATCCACCCTTGAATCCACATTCAAACTTGGATGCATTCAAGTCGATGGAAAAACTGTCGTTTCAAGACAGTATTTTGAAAATGTGGTATACGAGAGTAGTACATGTAAGAATACTGATGAAAGGAATGACACCTCTAAATCAGAGACCGATGGAAACCCTATGGTCAAACCAGAGTCTCTGGGTGTCAATTCCATTTCATCAGCAAGTACTGTTGATGAAAAGAAGAATCCTAATGAGGAACCATCAGCTGATGAGTCGATGAACCATCCGGGTAAAACCAAAAGTTGAGCTAAGTTAGAACCGATGGAACCTCAAACAGATCACTTTGAAGCATCAACTTCTAAACCCACACCTCTCACAAACATCCATGCTAATTTTGATTTCGAGAAATCAGCGAGAGACTTTCTCGATTCCGAATCTGAAGAGGAAACAGTATGTGAATCACCAATAATCATTAAGGACAAAAAGCCTAAAAACTTCAAATCCTCAATGAAAACTGATGTTCCACCATCGTTGAAATCTTCGGACAAAGGAAAGGGAAAGCTGAGAAATAGCAACTCTGCCAAAGATAACTCACAAGGCCCACTCTTTAAGTTCATTAAGTTTAGTCGTGAGCAAAAACAGAAGTGGCCTGCCTCTGAGAAAACTAACCACCACTTTTCCTCTCATTCAGTTGTAGAAAAGCAGACCTTCCTCAGGAGAAAAGAAATTAAGACAAAGACCCCTTCACATAAAAAATCCGAACTAGATAGGAAGTTTGTAAAAACAACCAATGCTAGGACATTATTTACAACTCCGACATTTACTTCTTTATTTTCAGTGAATAAAAAGAATGCTAGATATTCATGCCCCAAATACAATAATTGTCAATGTTTAGCTCTTTTACAAAACCTGAGGAATCACATGTTGACACATCACTGTATATTCTCCCAACACGTTTATCGCTACAAAGTTAAAACAAATGAGAACGTGAAAAAGCCCAAATCCTAGGGCAAGGGAAATACTAATAAACCCAAGCCTTCAAAGGGTGATGAAAAGAGAGTGGTATCTCCTACTAACAAATGTGGACCCATTATAAAATGGGTACCTAAAACCCCTTAATTTGTCTTGCA
>NW_020202913.1:9897-20128 GCF_001531365.2 Cynara cardunculus var. scolymus
ATCTCCAGAACCGATGAAGAACATGAAGTCTCCAATGCTAAAGGTACATCTCTTACTGAAACTCATGTTACTTCATCTTCTACTTCTTCTGTGTCTTCAGAACTAGAGTCTAACTCTAGAGATGATCTCTTCGAGGGGGAGCAAGCAGTCCCATCAGCCAATGAAAAACTGCATCCTATTGCTCTAGAACTCCAATCAAGCACCAAATGGACAAAAGATCACCCACACCACCAAATCATTAGTGATCCAACATCTGGTGTCAAAACGAGACCTGCTACTGCCAATGAATGCCTCTTCGCCAACTTTCTTAGCATGATAGAACCAAAGAAAATTTATGAAGCCCTTCAAGACCCAAACTGGATAGACGCGATGCAAGAAGAACTACTCCAGTTTGAAAGAAACAAGGTATGGTCCCTCATGCCTCTACCCAAAGGAAAGACAGCCATAGGAACCAAATGGGTCTTCAGAGACAAGAAGGACGAAGATGGCATAGTCATAAGGAACAAGGCCAGGCTTGTTGCCAAGGGCTACTGCCAGGAAGAAGGGATGGACTATGATGAGACATTTGCTCCCGTCGCAAGACTTGAGGCCATCCGGATATTCCTAGCCTATGCAGCTCACAAAGGCTTCAAAGTTTATCAGATGGATGTTAAGTCTGCCTTCCTAAACGGTAAACTTCAAGAAGAAGTATACGTGCAGCAGCCCCCTGGGTTTGAAGATCCAAAACATCCAGATGATGTCTACTTTCTGGACAAAGCTCTCTATGGGCTGAAGCAAGCACCCAGGGACTGGTATGAAACACTATCCACCTTTCTCATCAACAATGGATTCGAAAAAGGTACAATCGATACAACCCTCTTTCTCAAAAAGCACGAAGGTGATATCTTACTTGTTCAAATATATGTGGACGACATCATATTGGGTTCTACAAATGCAAAACATTGCGAAAAATTCTCAGAGTTGATGAAAAGAAAATTTGAGATGAGCATGATGGGAGAACTAAGTTTCGTCCTTGGTCTTCAAATAAAACATGCTTCAGAAGGAATTTTCATCAATCAGTTCAAATATGTGACTGACCTTCTGAAGAAATATTCTCTCTCAAATTCATCATCGATGAGAACACCTATGGCTACAGGAGCTAAGTTATTTGCTGATCCATCAGGTAAACCTGTGGATCTAACAACCTAAAGAGGCATGATTGGATCACTTCTGTATCTAACTGCAAGTAGACCAGACATTATGTTTGCTACTTGTCTTTGTGCAAGATATCAATCAAATCCTAAAGAATCTCATCTCTCTACAGTCAAGAGGATCTTTAGATACCTCAAGGGAACTCCTTCATTGGGTCTCTAGTATCCAAAGAACTCTAGCTTTGATCTAATAGCCTACACAGATGCAGATCATGTAGGTTGCAAGCTTGATAAAAAGAGCACGTCTGGAAGCTGTCAACTCTTGGGGGACAAGCTGGTAAGTTGGACATCAAGAAAACAAAATTGTGTCTCAACCTCTACAGCAGAAGCAGAATATGTTGCTGCTGCTAGTTGTTGTTCACAAGTACTCTGGATGAAGACTCAGCWTAAGGACTATGGATTCCATTATGACAAAATTCTCATCCTCTATGACTCCAAGAGTGCCATAGCAATCTCTACAAACCCAGTGCATCATTCCAAGACCAAGCACATCGATGTAAGATACCATTTTCTGAAAGACAATGTTAAAAAAGGTAATATAGAAATGTACTTTGTTCCGACTGAGATTCAACTTGCTGACATTTTCACAAAAGCTCTTGATGAGAAATTTTTTTTATTCCTAGTCAGCAAGATGGGTATGTTGAATCTCACCACTTTAAGGCAATAAATATTCTTAAATCAGAGATTCTTAATATCTCATGGTTATGCCTATAAGTGATACATAGAAAGAAGCCATAATCAATAAGTACTCCAAACCAGAACTTCTCTGGTTCTAAAGACCAGAGCCTCTAGCCATGAATAAATCTTTTAATATGGCTTAAAGTTTTTCATCGCCTTTAGACCCAGAGACCTCTGGTCCAAAGCAAATACTTAGCTTTTATTCACTAAGTATTGCCTTCGCAACCAGAGCCTCTGGTTCTATAGACCAGAGTCTCTGGATTCTCTTTCTTTAAGACCAGAGCCTCTAGTTCTATAGACTAGAGCCTCTGGATTCTCATACTTTGAGACCAGAGCCCTTTTGGACTCCATCGCTTTTCATCTATGTAACCGGAGTCTCTGGTTCTAAAGACTAGAGCCTCTGGTTTCCAAGTCCTTTGCAACTAGAGACCTCTAGTTTCCAAACAAGACTTGGCATGCTAAATTCCCCTTTCATTCTTCTTTTAATCATCTCTAAGACCACCAGAGCCTCTGGTTCTAAAGACCAGAGCCTCTGGATTCATACCCTTTGTAACCAGAGCCCCTCTGGACCCAAAGAGTCCCCCACCCCCCCCCTTTCTCACTCATGCACTTAACCATATTTTCATACTTCTTTTCATCGCCCTTGCAACCAGAGCCTCTGGTTCTAAAGACCAGAGCCTCTGGATTCATTGTCTTTGCAACCAGAGCCTCTGGTTCTAAAGACTAGAGCCTCTGGATTCATTGTCTTTGGAACCGAGCCCTTTGGTCTCAAAGACCCATTTATATGCATATCCTTATGCACACTTAGCCACATTTCATACCTTTCTTTCATCATCCTTCACAACCAGAGCCTCTGGTTGTATAGACCAGCGCCTCTGGTCACCTCAATCATCATTATTATTGGTTCTAGGGGGAGTTTTTAAAGCTCAATCAATCTTCATGCACCATTTGAGGGGGAGCCACTCTTTCATCATGAAACTCCATTTTACACATGCATTTTCCATACTAGAGCCTCTGAAACATAAATGCTACATAAATAATGAATACCATGTGCTTTTAACCAGAGCCCCTCTGGTTCTACATAATGGATTGCCCATGCTTATTCAGAAGCTCTGATTTGTCATCCAAGGCTTCTTAATCATGCAATCCAACATTTCATCGATGAATTCCTTCATCGATATTCAACCAGAGCACCTCTTGTTCCCCATCAAAAGGGTTATGAGAAACCAGAACTCCTCTGGTTCCATGACAAAATCACTTTCATCCATAAACCCATCAACATTGAAAAACTTTCTAAAGATTATACAAAATTGCAGCTTTTGTGACTAAAAACTATACAACATGGGTTTTTAGAAGACTAGAACCTCGTAATTCGTATTAATCTTACAATTAGATGGGATTTTAAATTTGAATTGTTTTTGGATTAATATTTAACGARATATTATTTGGAATAATTTCTTATTTCAAATAATCCATACGTCATCCTCACACGCGCCTGACACCATATATAGTCTGTTCCCCATGAGCCGTTTCCAATTTCCCTTCCCTATCCCCGCCTTGACACGTGTTCTCCAACATTAATGGCACATACAATCAAGATGACTCACGATCTCCAAATCAAATCACCTTTTACCCAACCGACTCCCATTTACATGATTATTTAAATATAATAATCAAGAAAACATGTTCATATTCCCCATCCACTCACCCCCCTCCTTCTCCCTACCTATAAATAACCTTCTTCTACCTCCATTTACTCTTTACGCTTCCTATAAATACCCTTCTTCTACCTTCGCATCACACGAGTCCAATAACAACAACAACCACGTTCAATCCACCAGTGCCGACAGCTGCACCATCGTATTCCTCCCATTGAAGCCCAACAACCACGCCATTGAACTGCAAAACACCCTCTTCGACGACAAGTTTGCCGTCATGATCGAGTTCTTCAAGAACTGCATTCTTCTCCCTGCACTGACTCTCACTGACACCGGCATACCACAAAAGTACGTCCAACAATATTGTCAGACCTGCAAATTCGCCCCTGAAAGCCATGGGATAATGGGGGACATTGACGCCCCAAACGATATGATTTGCTCGCTCAAAATCTTGCGGGCAAAAGTATCCCGAGTTCTATGCATTCCCACTCGTCGAGAACTCGGCATCGAGCAATATGCCGAGCCACCCACCACCTCTGACATCCTACGGTTCATCCAAATGCTTGGTTACAATCGTGACCTACGCAATGCCTCCGACTTCAAAACGCAATGTTTACCGCCAATGTGGAACATGTTCTTCTCCATCTTGAACAGGTCCCTCACCTGTAAACTAGGGTCGATGGACCAGGGCAACATCAACATCATGAACATCATGTATGGACTTTTCTTCAACATCCCTCTCGACTACGCTTTTCTCATATACAATGAGATCCACACGACCGTAGTCAAGAAATGCAAGCTCCAGGCAACCGGCAAGCCGCTTACCTCCGTTCTGTTTCCTCGTTTCCTCGATCTATTCATAGGGGATGCAATGAGGAAACGTGACCTCCCGGCCGAAGAACCATTCACCCCCGTCTTCAAAATGCATGGCCATCGACCCACTCTATCGAAGGAAGGATACACCACCAATAGACCCATCTCCAGAGCCATGCTCAGTGTCATTCCAGAGACATTTGAGATATGCAGAACCTACGAACGCTCTCTGCTATCCCATGAACCAAGGGCAGCTACCTCAGAGCGAATAGAATCGTCCCTAAAAACAAGCGAGGGAGCACATGAGGCATCTTCATCGGATGATAAAGATGATGATGATGATGACACTTCTCGTGCATCCCCCTACCCTACTCAAAGAATCCCCCCTCCCTCTTCCAAAAGGGTAACCACCACATCTACCCCTGGCGATCAAGGCCAAAGGGGTATTGAACAAGGACCACCCAGTCAAATCCCACAACCAGCCAGCCATCCAGAGGCCATTCTTTGGGCTTCTAGAGATGACTTATCCGAGGAACCACAACACCCATCGCCCCTTTCCCAACAGAGAGGCGATGCAGAAATAAGAGCCTCATTGCCTCAAGGCTCCACACAACTAACAACACACCCAGAAGCATGTGTTGCTTCTGTCGTTGATGAACCCCAAGATCTTTCAGAGCGATCTTCCTTTCATGCACCACAACCCCCTTCGATACTTGATCTAGCGAAGGGGAAACACACTTACTTCTCTTACCCGGCCTTTGAAGCCGAGGAGGAAGAAGTTGTCGCAACATCTGGAGATAGCTCCTCACTTGAGGGCTATCAAGGACATGATGGAATTCCTTCAAGACCTACGTTTTTACAAGGCATTGGAGGCACGTCAGGAGCAGAGGCTCAACCTACAACATCCATTGCTGCAGGGGTTACCCCAACAGCATAACTGGTCACAAAGGCTGAGTTCCAAACCTTTGTTGACTTTAGTTCAGCGGTCCTTGGAAGACCTAAAACTCATCATCTAAGGGATTGTTGACAACCCACCATCAATCGATACCTCCACCCTTCAACAGTCCTTGGCACCCTTCAACAGACCCTCACCACCCTTGCCAACCAAACCAGAGACAATACCACCCGTCTCCAAATGATCCAACAAACCGTAACCCAACACCACAACACCACCTCCTCCCTTGCCACCCAAAGAAACCAACTCCTCATCTACTCAATTGCCACCCTCACGGCCTAGGTAACTGTTACCGATGAGACCATAGCCACCATGACCACCCAAATAAACACCATCTTCCAAACCCTCAATGCCCTACCCGCCATAATCATCACCCAACTCCCTCAACCAACACCTCCACAAATATCTACATCAATCGATGAAATCCTCACCTCCCTCACCACCTAAATGACCAACATCCAAACCACCTTAACTGTGACAATCCGTCCCTTCGGGATTTCAGGTTAGTACCTTATTTTAGGATCCTTGTTGAGAATTAAGTTTTTTTGAGGATTTAGCTTCGATGATTAGAGATCATCTTGCTTAATTCCTAAGATTAGTTCGTTGGATCACATTTCGACGAGTAGTCAACAAAGTTAGATGTGCAATGCCTAATAGCTTGGAATGTTCCACATAAAATAAAGTCGATGTTATAAGTTTTGTATTTAAAAATTTAAAATTTCCAAAATTCCCTTTTATTTGCCAAGTTTTTATTAAAGGGGAGGAGTTTTTATCTAGTTGTTTTGTTTGGTTAAATTAGTGGGGTTTTATTTATTTATTTTTGGGCTTGGGCCTTTAGAGGCCAGCCCATTTCTCCTCAAAAAGCCCCCATATAAATACCCCTCCTACTCTAAAAATTTTCATTCTCCAAACTTCCAGCTTACCTGTTCTCTCTCTAAACTCGAACACCATCCAGCCAGTTCTATCTTCTTACAATCTAAAAGGATTCTGCTGCTCTTAAGAGTTTGTTCAAAGATTTTAAGAAAAGGTATGTTTTGAGCTGTGTTATTCTCTTAAGAAACCCGGAAGTTTTCATCCTTCTTCCTACTCGTTTCTTTACGAAAATTTATAGGATTTAAAGAGCTGTGTGGTCCTCTTGACCAGCGCCTGTGGTCGGCCTAGGCAACGGATATTCATAAAAGTGCAACATAACTAATGCTATCCGATCTGGAGATTTTGCTAAGGGAAAGAGAAAGATGGAGGAGCATGGGGATCAAAGAACTGGGGAGGATTTGACAGGAACAAGAGGATAGTACGGAATTTTGGAGCACAGGCGCAGGTAGTAAGGCAGGATGACATGGCTAAGTGCAAATTTCTGCATCGGGGGAATTGCATCATTTGTCAAAGATGTCATCTAGGAGGTCACATGGTGAAGGATTGCCGGAAACGAGTTTGTTACGATTGTGGGAGTCCAGACCACATGAGGAATGTTTGCCCAAAGAGGAAATCAGGGGCAAATGCAAGCCAGACCCGGCAGGTCAGTTCCGGAAACCTAGGAGGTCAGGCACGGGGCAGGGCATTCGAGTTTGGAGCCAGAGAAGCTAGAGATGATCCCAACATGGTATCACGTACGTTTCCTCTGAATAATGAATTTGCATCAGTTCTATTTGACTTTGGGGAAGATAGAAGTTTTGTGTCACTGGACTTTAAGCAGAAAATTAACTTAAAGCCCCAGTAATTAAAGGAAGCCTTTGTAATTGAGTTTGCCAATGGCCAAGAATTCAAAGCTAGAAACGTAGTTATGAATTGCACTATGAGCTTAGCCAATAAGGACTTTAGCATAGACCTTATACCAATCGAACTAGGAAGTTTCGACATAATTGTGGGCATGGATTGGCTATCCAAAAACCAAGCTGAGATTGTATGTTCGGAGAAGACTATCCGGATTCCCCAAGATGGAATGGAACCAATTGTGGTTTAGGGAGACAAATTGGATCGAAAGGTTAAGCTGGTATCCAGCATGAAGATGCAAAATTATCTGAAAAAGAATTACACTGCATATCTGGTACATGTGGTTGATGGAAGGATCAAGGAGAAAAGTATCGAGGATTTACCGGTAGTTCGGGAGTTCTCTGATATATTTCCTAAAGATTTACCAGGCCTACCCCCACAAAGACAAGTCGAATTCGGTATCGACTTAATTTCTGGAGCTGCCCCGGTGGCAAGGGCACCATATCGCTTGGCACCATCAGAAATGCAAGAAATGTCAACCCAACTTCAGGAGTTATTAGATAGAGGATTTATAAGACCAAGTTATTCACCCTGGGGTGCACCGGTTCTATTCGTTAAGAAGAAAGATGGGTCAATGCGGATGTGCATTGATTATAGAGAACTTAATAAGATGACCATCAAGAATAGATACCCTCTTCCAAGAATCGATGATCTGTTCGATCAACTCCAAAGAGCGAAATATTTTTCCATGATTGACCTACGATCTGGATATCACCAAGTGAGAGTTCGGGAAGATGACATTCCCAAAACAGCCTTCAGAACCCGGTACGATCATTACGAATTTATGGTTATGCCATTCGGGCTAACCAATGCACCAGCTGTCTTCATGGACCTAATGAATAGAGTTTGTAGGCCGTACCTGGATAAATTTGTAGTCGTCTTCATAGACGACATATTAATTTATTCTAGCAGCAAGGAGGACCACGAGCATCATCTGAGGGTAATTTTAGAATTACTCCGAGGCAAGCAATTATATGCAAAATTCTCTAAATGTGAATTCTAGATACGGGAAGTACAGTTTCTGGGTCATATAGTCAATGAAAAAGGGATTCAGGTTGATCCTGCCAAGATTGAGGCCATTAGGAATTGGGAAGCCCCAAGAACCCCTACGGAAATTCGTCAATTCCTTGGGTTAGCAGGCTATTATCGGTGATTCATCGCAAACTTTTCGAAAATTGCACAACCGCTAACAGCCTTAACCCAAAAGGACAAGAAATTTATTTGGGGTGAGAAACAAGAGGAAACATTCGAGACTCTCAAGCAGAAACTATGCAATGCACCTGTTTTATCTTTTACCAGAGGGTTCGGAAAACTTTGTGGTCTATTGTGACGCATCGCATCAAGGTTTAGGGTGTGTACTAATGCAGAAAGACAAGGTCATTGTGTATGCTTCAAGGCAACTCAAAGTGCACGAGAAAAACTATACTATGCATGACCTAGAACTAGGGGCTGTAGTGTTTGCGCTAAAGATTTGGAGACATTACCTTTATGGTACCAAGTGCACTATATTCACTGACCATAAAAGCCTTCAACACATCCTAAATCAGAAAATGCTGAATATGAGGCAAAGAAGATGGGTCGAACTGCTTGGTGATTATGATTGTGAGATTAAATACCATCCAGGCAAAGCCAATGTTGTAGCCGATGCTTTGAGCTGAAAGGAAGGAGTGAAACCAACAAGGGTGCGAGCTTTGGGAGCCTTAGTGAATACCAGTTTGAAGGCACAAATCCTAGAGGATCAAAAAGAAGCTTTAAGGAAAGAGAATTTGAAGAACGAGATTCTGCACGGCATAGAGTCCAAATTTCAGATAAAATCTTACGGAGTGAATTATTTAGGAGATAGAGTTTGGGTACCTAAGATTGGTAATCTTAGATCAACCATTTTGAACGAAGCTCATCGATCAAGATATTCAATTCACCCGGGAGCAGATAAGATGTATAGGGATTTAAGGACACAGTACTGGTGGCCTGGAATGAAGAAAGACATTGCATTATATGTAAATAAGTGCTTAACTTGTGCAATAGTCAAGGCCGAACACCAAAAGCCTTCCGGTCTGCTCCAACAACCTGAGATTCCTCAATGGAAGTGGGAACAAATATCGATGGACTTTCTAACTAAGTTATACCAAACTGGAAAAGGGCATGATGCCATTTGGGTAATTGTAGATTGATTGACGAAGTCTGCTCATTTCTTACCAATCCGAGAAGATTATAAGATGGAGAACTTGGCTTAGATTTATATAAATGAAATTATCGCTAGACATGGAGTACCTCTTTCCATTCTATCGGATAGAGACAGTCGTTTTACGTCAAGGTTTTGGCAGTTACTCCAACAAGAGATGGGTACACGGCTAGATCTAAGCACCTCTTACCACCCCCAGACTGATGGTCAGACTGAAAGATCAATCCAGACCCTGGAAGACATGTTGCGTGCCTGTATTATAGATTTTGGAGGAAGCTGGGATACGCATCTATCGTTAGTGGAATTTGCATACAATAACAGCTACTATACCAATATCCAGTGTGCACCTTCTGAAGCTTTATATGGGCACAATTACAGATCCCCATTGTGTTGGTCAGAAATTGGCGATAGACAGTTAACTGGACCTGACGTTATCTAAGAAACTACTGATAAGATTATGGTAATCAGAAATCGACTCAAAGCTGCAAAGGATTGTCAGAAAAGTTATGAGGACAAGCGGAGAAGACCCTTAGAGTTCCAAAAAGGAGATAAAGTTTTTCTAAAAGTCTCACCATGAAAAGGGATAATGCGATTTGGAAAAAGAGGCAAGTTGGGTCCTCGATATATTGGTCCCTTTGAAATAACATAAAGGATTGGGCCAGTGGCATACAAGTTAAATTTTCCCCCAGAGTTAAGCGCTATCCATAATACATTCCATGTATCAAATCTCTAAATATGCTTAACAGATGAAACTCAAGTGGTGCCACTGGAAGACCTGCAGATTAGCGATCATCTGCATTTTGTTGAAAAACCTATAGAAATTATGGATAGAGAAGTTAAGCAGTTGAGGCGTAGCAGGATCGCTATAGTAAAAGTTCATTGGAACTCGAAGCATGGACCGGAGTACACATGGGAAAGAGAAGATTTCATGAAAGACAAGTATCCCCACTTGTTCTCAACGCCAACCATGACTGAACTTGACAAA
>NW_020202913.1:21558-22866 GCF_001531365.2 Cynara cardunculus var. scolymus
TGGATAGTCGTCTACGACATATAGCATGTCAGACTTGATGGTTCTGTAGACATTGAAGATCCATTCTCTAAAGTTGACTTGTACTTTGATAGCCTCCAAAATGCTAGACACTTCACCCTTCCTAAGATGCCCTTTGTTGTAACATCCAATTTATTCTATGCCCAATCATTTGCTTAGTATATTTAGTTATTGGATTAAAAAGGGCTTGTGATTTAGTGGGAGTTTAGGTTCGAAGTTTTAGAATTTTATTTCTTAAGAATATATTAGAGGATGTGGAAAATATCACGTCAAATGGATACGTAAAACTGATTTTCTTGGGAGATATTTTCTGGAATATTTTTGTTGGATGTTATAGAATATCTCTTTATGATCGTGTAGGTGAAAATCTCATAGAAAACGGAGGTCCGAGCGAAAAGTTATGAATATTTTAAGTGTTGATGGTCAAAATGGGTTCCTAGCCGGGCCAACCCGGCCCAACTCGAGTTTTAGCATTATAAATTGGAGTTTTGGCCCATTTTTCATATCATCAAAGTCCAGAACTCACACACACACTAGAGGTGAAATTTTCACACACATAGGCTTGATTCAACTCAAATCAAAGAAGAACTACAACATCTTTGAATGATTTGGGAGATAATGTAAATGATAAAATAAAGGTTGGATTTTGGTTGTTTATGTCAAATATGTTATATTAAGTTGTGATTCAGAAGTTGGAATCGTTTGGAATCGAAATGGTTTGAGAAAAATATATGAAAATGAGAATTTCGACTTTTGAATGCTTTGAAAGTGTGCAGACTTTGAAAATATGTAGAAAATCGTAGAAAAATCCAAATCAGGTGAGGCCAATTTCCTTAGTTAGATATTTGAGTCTAGTTTATATCTTATTTTATAATCAAGGCATGATTTCGAGCTTAAAATGGACGAAACAGTTCTGCATGCAGCAGCTGTACATAGAAATTTGGGTAAAATGTTCAAATAGGATATGTGTATATATCATGAGTTTCTTATATTGGTTGCTTATGAGATTTTGTACATTACTCCAGGGGGTAATTAAGATATGTTTTGATACATTGGAAGCAATCTAAGTGTGGTAGATTGGACTTGCTTTATGAGCTCAATTCGGAGCTTTTCGGTATTATACGGTTGCCCGGTGAGTTATTTAGTTAATTATTACATATTGATTTGAACATATATATATATTTTCATATGAATGTTTCGGTCTTGAATGGAGTCACACGATCTTGATTTGTCTTTGATTCCGTCTCTTGAGTCGATTCCTCATTACTATCTCGGTACATCGGTTTGCTT
>NW_020202913.1:24926-26093 GCF_001531365.2 Cynara cardunculus var. scolymus
GACGGAATATTCACGAATTCGTCACCAATCGCGACGTACCATCATTTACCAAAGCAGTTGAGTATGCAAGGAAACGGGAGCATGACCTGAGTCTCCCTGATGGTTCTGATATATCGGAGAAACGATCGAGAGTTGAGAGAACCTTCTCGACCCCGACACATAAATCATCTCGATTCTTCAAATCGAGAAGAGCTCAATCACATAATACACCACATACCTCACAGGCTTATACAATGCAGTCAAATACGGCACGGAACTGCAACCGATGTGGCAAGAATCACCAGGGACGATGTAGTGGTGATCAAACCTATGTATGATGCTTCTGTTGTGGTGAAGCTGGGCACATACGAACTCAGTGCCCTCAAAGAGAAAAGGSATGTTATAATTGTGGTGTGTTAGGTCATCGTATGCGAGATTGTACAAAGAATAGACTGGAGGAAAGTAAGGGGTCGGTACAACAACCGAGGCAACGATCGATGCATACAACGGGGGCTTCGACTAAAAAGGAGGAGGTTCCGAAACCTCAGATCAGGGCATTTCAAATTACCGCGAAGGAAGCAATGAACGATCCCGACGTTGTTACGGGYATATTTCTTGTTAATTCTTGGCCTGCTCGTATTTTATTTGATTATGGTGCAACAAATTCCTTTGTGTCAAATGATTATGTTCGCTATATTGAATCCATGCCTACTATGCTTGAAAAACCTTTCGCTGTTCACACTGCGAGTGGAGTACCATTAGTTGCTGATAAGGTATTTAGAGAGTGTACATTGCTTTTAGATGACTATGAATTTCTTATTGATCTCATTCCCACGGATATACATGGATTCGATGTTGTTATTGGTATGGATTGGTTGGCAAAGAATCAAGCCAACATCATATGCTCACAACGAATGATTCGGATACCAATTAGCGAGGGGAATTACCTATACATTTACGGGGAACGGCGTGTGACCGACATAACGGTAATCTCTATGCTAAAAGCTCGTCGTTATCTAAACAAGGGATGCTCAATTTTTCTAGCCTATGTAATGGATGAGGAGAAGGAATTGAAGAAGACGGTGAAGGACGTTTCGATTGTTTGTGAATATCCAGATGTATTTCTGGATGATCTGCCTAGATTGCCACCCGATCGTCAAGTAGAATTTCGTATAGACTTGATACCGG
>NW_020202914.1:0-9569 GCF_001531365.2 Cynara cardunculus var. scolymus
AGAAATCGACTCAACACTTAGCTTTATATAATTCCAATTCGACCTTATCAGTTTTTGACCGTCATTTTCGGGGGCATTTTTACCTCACTTAGAGATCAATACAGAAAATACTATCTAAACGAAAGATGTAGTATGATATGCGATGAAACTACTGGTTCTCAAAGCACCTYATTTGGATTATCCATCTATTTTATACGAACATTACAAAACAGCATATCAATCCTAAATACATTGCAAACAGCCCCGAAAACACACTGTTTCGAGCCACTTAGAGTCATAACTGGATTTTCGACCCTACATGAAAGTTGTAGTATACATTAAGGGTTTTCTAACTGCAAAATATGAGTTTCTTCCGACTTACGGTTTGCAAGTTATACACTGTCAAAGTACAGACCTGCATAGTCGGTAAAATCCGATTCCGGAATTCCCGACTAACTTTTATAATCCAACTTTCATGATTCGCTACATTTACATGCTATAAACATACATCACCGTAAAACAAGTCCAATGATCACTACCCTAAGCTTAATCATGCAATTTTATCCTTTTCGACATTATATCGAACAATTGGTGTACCGTTAAACATATACACCAAATCTAACCATAATGAAATCATAATCTACCCTTTCAATTTCTACATCAATTTAATCAATCATATCATTCTAAACATGAAATATATCATACTTATAACAATATCTATCCGTAAACTTATACATAACATAATTTATAAACCGGTCTAAAAAAACTAACGTAAACACCCTAACAAGATTGAATGAAATTTATACCTTTATGAAGGGTTCGAAGAGTGGATTCCGAATATATAATCGTTACTTCGATTGCTTCTACGATTTGAGAAATATCTTAGAGAGAAGAAGAATTTTAGAGAGGGAGAGAGAGAGAGATGAGAGAAAGAGGCGGTGAAGAGAAGAAGACGATGGTGTCTTGTTTTTTTTTCATATCTTATATATATATATATATATATATATATATAATATTATAATTATTAAAAGTTTAGGAGTTTGGCGGTTTTAACCCTTTAATAATTACCGACCGTTATTTAAATACGGTACAATTTAGGTAAGTTAACGAGAATGTGATTTTAAAATTCGGGTCTTACACTGTGTAGTGTCGAAAGATAAAACAACTAATGCTTCTGTTTAGGCTCAAAAATATAAACCGTGTGGACTACACAAATTTATCAGACTTAAATAGTGATCAAAAAGACTTGAAGGGGGGACATATATCCTTCTGAGTCAATATCAACTTTCTCCGAATAAGAAATTGATAGATGATGAGTTGTGTGCCCCAAGTGTTATTGAAACACTTATCTGTTGAGAGATAAATGAGTAGCTGATGGGGTTGTGACAAGAATTAGTCTGGGCTTTGTCTTTTTCAATATTAGTCTCGAAAGAATTAAGAACTAATAGATTGTGTGGTATTCCCGGATTTTAGAAGTTTGGAACAGGATTCTTATGTTCTTTTAGTCCTGACACAATTTACGTCAATGCTTTTAGCTCACAACAACTACCCCTCTCTTTTTCATTTTAAGCTCTGCACACAAACCCTTTTGTATTTAAACTCACTTAGATATGGTTGTCCTCTTGGGTAGGTTTGTCGGTTCAGACATTCCATAGAGGTACTTCCCTCTTTGTTTAATAGTATTACAATATTACTCTCTGGTGCTAGTAATTTGGTCTGTCGATTCTTCGTTTGGTCATATAGATGATGCAACAAATACACATAGTAATTTTCTACAACACAACATTATTACATTCAAATTTGATTTAAATACAATAAAAAGCAATAAAAAAGTACCTAGTGCTTATGTATTACAATTAATGGTTTCAGTATTCTACGTACAGTACTTATGACAATGATTTATACATTATATGACTTCCTAAGTTTAAACTTGGGGCACACTAGCATCCATCGGCACCTGACTTCCCAAGATCAATATTGACAACTTCTCAGTCATGTACTTCGTAGAATCAAGAAGCTTTTGATAAAACCATATAAGTATCAGTTGCAGTTCGTTATAACCTTTTATAAATGCCACAACAATGCATACAATGGCAAAACCATGCCATGTGAGCCATTGTGGTATGAGCATGGAGAACGCAGAATATGGAGTTAGAATACCAGTAAAGTTATAGACAACATTGAAAACTGTAGCTTTCCAGTAATTGTGTTGTACATCACTTGTCAAAGAGAATGCCCATAGTGTTGCAATGAAGTTCATGAGTAAAGTTGCCAAGGCAACTCCCATTCTTTTCTTGTTTTCTGGGGTAAATTCAATCATCCCAGCAATTGTCTGCATCAATATTGCCATAACCCCGACATAGGTAGCATACAATGGCTCGTGCAACAACCTATAATGACCATCGGTAGATTATAATGCGACAAAAAAGATTTTACAAATGAATTCAATAAACATATAGGTACAGAAGATTTTATGAATGAAATGTAGATTACAAAGGTTTGAAACTACAAGTCCAAAGAGGTGCAGAAAGAGCTACAGTTGAAGATGATGAATAATTTAAGACTTAGAAGATGGAAAGTGAATAATTTAAGACTTAGAAGATGGAAAGTGACGGGAAACTCAGTAACTATCATTTTTCATGATAGATATAAGATAAAGTATGTCATGATATTAACAAGACCATAAGTGTGGTTGCACATATTAACTATATAAAGGGGGTTGCATAAAGGAGATATTCGTTACTGAACCTTGTCAAAAAGGGATCAGAAGATGGCGTTGATGGCTTAGGTAATGTTGGTGGTGGTGGTCCTGGTAGTAAGTTATGCTAACATAGGACTATGGGTCGTTGGTGATATATCTGAATTCAAAACTAAATAAGCATTAAAAAATGTGCTCGGAAGGCCGGTTGAGAAAATAATATGCTTTTCTTTTTGTTCATGATCAGCATAAAAGTATGTGTACTTGCATACGTTTTATATAGTGTTATGTTGGCATTTATATTTTGCAAACTATCACGGAGTTTATCATCCCAAATTAGGAATACGCACCTATGTGATTGTTTCAAATGTTTTCCTTTCCAATAATAAGCAAAAAAAAATAAAATGCAGTGTGTCATGTATGTGACAGATAGTAGAAAATTTTAACCTGTGATTGTTCCAAGTAGAATCCATCTCTGCCATGGTTTTTGTCTCCTCCTTTATTACTACAACTTGAATGTGTTCTAAACACAGATAATTTGATGACAATCGAAGGCTCTCTATACGATCAATATTATGAACGCAACCGATATATATAGATTTTTATAAAGTGTTTGGAATTGGGGTAACAAAGTTATTGACCTTATATTTGTCACTTTTGGTTGGGTGGCCAATTTGTAGCAACATTTTTGGCTTTAGATAGAAAAGAAAAGAGCACAAAAGTCATGAAGTTTTGCTTTGAGGGCTTGTTTGGTAATATTTTTCCATTTTCATAAAGTATTAAAACGATATTCAGGCAAAAATATTTACATTTTTAAGGTCATAAAAGATTGACGAGTTCCACTTTGATAAGCAACGTTTGACATTTCACATTTACAGTCTAGTTTTTGGGTTTTACTACATTATATTAGATACTGTATTTTCTGTATTTCTAAAAATATATAATATATTAAGTCCGACCCCTATAATTAAAAGGCTTGTGTTCCGCCTATGTTTTACATCTTAATTTTTTAAGAATCAGTTGGAATCATATAAAAAACATTTTGTACGTAGGCAATTGTTATATAATATACAAATATATTCTACTTTTTTATTTATAATGAATATTTTTTTTATTAACCTGGATATCCAACCCGCTATGCGAACCAACTAATCCCAAGACGACCACCTATTTTGCAGATAGTCCGGAGTCATCATATTTGAACCTCCGTAGCCACAAGGAAATTTTTCTTTCTTCTTGGATTTGAATCTGAGACCTCTTGGTACTTTTGACCTTTGGAGCCAAGCTCAAACCAATCAGGCACCACCCTTATGGTTTATAATGAATATTTTATATCCTTTTTTTAATTATCTACATATTTGTAGAGTCAAAGTACAAAGGTTAGCTCTTACTTAATTGAAAAGTAGCATCCAGGCCCAATGATTGAGGGAGGTTCAATCATATCTCCACCTTATTTTGAAACTTAAATATAAAACGCTTATTTTCATACCATACTCATTAGATATATGATATTTTAAGGTCCTTTTTGCTGTCTTATATACTAAAGTTTATAAATTCTTTAAGTTCAAGTTAAGACAAGAAGTCGACAAGTTATTGATATGATATGTATTTAATTCAATTAAGCATAGTATATCATGCTCCACTAAGTGTTGTCTAGAGCTATACTAAAATCGACCAACTTGATGTACTTTTGGTACCCGAAGAGACATTTCTCTTTCAATAATGGGATACGAAAAATGCACATGATTGTGATTGTGACTCTGATTGAAAATTTGAGATCCTTCGTAGAATCTTTCTACATGCCATTAAACTACTTTTAGTTTTTTTTCTAGTTTCCACTATAAACGATTGGTTGTTGGAAAACTTGTTTTTTAACGACTTTATGTTAGATGAAACTTCAGTTGCCATTTAATTTATTTTCAACAAATTAGAAACTTCAATGGCCTTTTCCTTTTTATATTGAAAATGATTTAATTTTTCTTTTCTTATTAAACTATGAAATTGATTTTTGACGACTAAAAGGAGTACTTTTTTGTAATGTTTCTTAGGTTATTTAGATTTTGACCATCAAATTAAAATTCAAGGTTATGTTAATATTATAGAAGCTAATAGTGTTTTTGTAAGTTAGATAATGTTATTCTTATTTGTCATAAGCTATTTAAATAGGGATGATTTACATGTAGATAATCATGAGATATATCAACAATAATCTATCTCTAGTATGTTTTTCTCTATCTATATCATCATATCATTTAAACGATGACACATTTATCCTACAGCACTTCCCCTTGTGCTGAGTCAAATGAGTGATGGTGCACAATTGTTGTCTCGTTAAAACCTTACGGGCAAAAGAAAAACCTAGTGGGAAAAAGTAAAAAATAGGATGAAAGAAAGAGTACAATGCACCATGTTCTTTGCAACATATAGACTTTTCCTTTAGTCTAATATTCTCTCATATTCGTACATTAATTATAAGAGTTAGGAAAGTATGATGATACGTAAAATGTTGTCTCACTAAAACCTTACACCAAGGAACAAAGCGCAATGTGAGAAATAAAGCCTTTAATGAAGGAAAGATCACAACATACCAATATTACATATATAGGTAGACTCCCCCATTTGTCTACTACTCCTTTTGATTCGTGCATTAATCAAGGTTGTTTGGAAAGTCTGCATTCTAATACTTTCTACATGTTTTCCAAATATGATTTTAGGCAACGATTTGGTAAGTAAATATGTCATATTCTTCTGACAACTTATTTGATTCACTTGAATCTAGAGAGAGAGTTTGTCATTGCTGATTGTATAGAAACTTAAGCAGAATATGTTTTATGTTATAACCTTTGATGTATCTTACTTTCGTTTCTTTGAGACATGACGTGTTATTTCCATATATACGGGTAGGATATTGGTTGAACTCAAAATGCTACCACCACTAGTATGTGTAATGATAGTCCTTAACCATGTATACTCTTGAACAGTCTCTTATGGAAGGATATTCTTGGAATAGTTCGAAGAGGTAGCTACAAGGGTTTGCTTAGTTTACTTCTAAGCAATCGACATATTCCCCTTGGTAGTTCCTTATCCAGTTAAGGAATAATCTGTGTATGGGTTAAGCAGATACCTAATATCAACAAAACATACTAAGACCTTGTTTAGTGTTTTTCTATAAGGGCTAGTACTTTTGCCATTCACTATTTAAGTGGATAATGAAGTTCCATTATCAATCCAATTTTTCTCTTTATAGGGAAAGTATAAACCCATGTCAATGGTTTTAAAAGATTAATTTGATATCATTTTAATGACATTGTGGTGGCGCTGAGCTAAATCTAGCTAACAAGTTCACTGAGAGATACAATATACAGTCAAGTGTATTGTGTTAAATACAATAATGCACTTACTGTACTTAGATAGGGAATTCTAGCTCCTAACACTTCTTCATCATCATTCTTTAGATGAAATATATATTTCTTTATATCCAACACTTCGATAGATAATGGAGTGCTAGCCAGATGGGCTTTGTCCATGTTAAATCACCTGATCAATTTATGACATATACGGATTGATGGATTAATATTCCACAAGCTTGGTGTCCGAGCTCCAATAGCTAGACAAATCTCAAGATATTTCATATTAAATTCATATTGCAAGTAGATTATGGTTTCTCTTATTTCATCAATAGTGACTATTATGTTCATAACATCGACATATAGAGCTACGATTGACACTTTGGAACTTGTTTTATTTATAAATACGCAAGGGCACAATTCATTACTCTTATATCCCTTCCCAATCAAGTATTCACTTAGGCGATAAACTACATCCATCTAGATTGCTTTAATTTATAAAGTGAGTGTTTCAATTTAATTGCAAATGAGCTCTATGATTTAAAGTTACTTGATATGAGAAATGTAATGCCATCACTTTGACTCGTGTGTGTATGTGTGTGTGTGTGTATATATATATATATATATATATAGGAGCGATCAAATGAAAATCACTTCAATTTGTAAAAACCGTAAAAACTACTCTCATCCATCGTTAATCTTGTGAAATTTTTTCATGAAATTGTTAATATTGTGAAATTGTTTCATATAATACTTTTTTTGATGAATTTGTTTCATATATGGTTATGAAATTGTTTCATGTACTACTTAATAAAATTTTAACAAAACTGTTTCATGTATTTCTCTAAAATTAAAATAATGAAGATGATAATATCCAAGATTAACATCATGTACAATAAAAATGATTAATCAACCTCTCATAATTACAAAAAAATGAATAAAATGAAAAATTATAATTGGTGGAATGAGGTTTTTACGGTTTTTACAAATTGAATGGTTTTCATTTGATTGCTCCCCTATATAGATATATATATATATAGATATATATATATATATATATGTATGTATGTATGTATGTATGTATGTATGTATGAAAGATGGAAAGAAAGTTATGAATCGTATCGTCTTTGGTTGGTTCCTTGCCGTGTAAAAGGTGATAGATTTTTCAATGCATATTGCCGTAACAAATATTAATTTAAAACTACACTGTTTTAATAAGAAAAAAAAATGAAAATGCATTATTCTAATACAAAAATTTATGATTGCTATTTAACATAATTAATTCTAAAACACTAGTGATGATTAAAAGAGCATGAAATATTTAAACCAACATAAAATAATTGAAATTCAAATCTACAGTTTCTTCTTGCCTTTTTGACTCTTGACTTTAATAATGTATTTCATTAATTAACTATAATATAGTTAAGATGTAAATTAGTCGTGCTTTTAACGAGCTATTTGAACTCGAGGTCGTTTATCTCAAATTCGAGCTTAATAATTCTCGAGCTCGAGTTGATCTAAAACACAAAATAATGCTAGTTTAATTCAACGGATCGAGTTTTTAAGCATCAATATTCGAGTCGACTCGCTTAAAAACTTAACCAAATATTTCGAATCGAACCATTCGAACATACATATATTTTTTTTCAAACCAAACATGATCAATATGCTATTACTATTATATAGAAATTTAATATGAAAAAGCATTTAAAAGTAGTCCTTGAATATTTTATACTTGAATTTTTAATTTCTTCAAATTGTAAATATAATTATAATTAATAAAAAAATTTAATTAACGAGTAATTGATTCTTTTTTTAAACGAAAAGAAAACGTTTATTACTGACCCATAATCACATATTATTGATATGATAATCTTGCAGATAATGTAATTGTCATGGAAAAGAGTATTACAGTTAAATCTGAAAAGATTGATTTGTCGAATTTGAAAGAGAGTAAAAGAGTTGGATTTGTTTCTGTTTTTCTTTTAATTTTTCAGCAATTAACTTATAAAACTTTGAGTATGAATTATTAATTCATGCATAATATTTCAGTTTAAAATATATTTCTATTTTTCTCTTTTTAAAATATTAAGAACCATTTTTTTTTGCAGTATCTACTATCACTAGAAGGGTGCTCATATAATATAGCGAGATATATCTCAATTTTAATGTTTCATTTTATTATTGTCTATATCGATATAATACGGTTTTTAGTGGTTTTGAGAAAAACGATAATGTTTTTATTTTTAAATAAAATATAAATTTAAATATATCATTTAAATTTGGAAAGATATATATATCGATATTAGTATCATATTTACTATTTAAAGTTATGATTTTTTATGTAATTTCTTTAATTTAATTATTTTTTTATAATTTAATTTAGATTAATAACAAAGTAATTTATTTACCATTTAATAATAAAAAATTTATAAAGATAATAATTAAGCATTTTATTATAACTAATGATTATCCTAATTTTAGATTTTTTTATATATATTCAAACTGAGATGTCTATCCCGTATTTGATTATGTTTATCTATAGTTAGTTACACAATGTGAAAAATAAAATTTTAATAAGTTGTATTTACGTACAATTTACTTGTGATCATGAATTTAAGTAATATTCATTAATAAACAGTATTTTATACATAAAAATTAATCTTTAAATTTTTTTATCAAATGCTTTATAATATAATATAGTTTTTTAAATATATGATCAATCAATCAAATTAAATAATATAATATTTAAAAAAAATTAGAAACTCAAGGGCTAAATTTGTAATTGTGTATGGTGGTTAGCGGAAAAAGAAGGGCCAAGGCCCAAGAGGGTAAATGCTACCAAAAAGAAGGAATAATTTTGATTGGCCTCTACGAGAGAGAAATAAAACTATCATTACCCTTGTCCGTTCTACCTTTCGTTAAATTACACCGAACTAAACTAAATAAATAAAAAAAATGAATGGTTCTGATATATGGTCTTCACGAAAGAGAAAGTTCTCGGAGAGACTTCCTGTAATACCATTCAATATTTACCTTTCTTTGTTATTTATTCGTTCTACTTTTCATATCGTCTTAATAAAATAAGACAACTTTACAATAAACGACTATCACCCTGTTCTTCATCTTCATGGCATAAACTTGTGTTAGATTTTTGTCTTGGATTTAAGCTTCGTTTATTTTGTTTCAATAATAGTATTTTTATTTTACTTACTAAAATCCGATTTTTTTTTGTGGCTTAGACCATTAAAAGATTTTTTTTATTAAGGACTAGAAAGATACTCACGCAATGCAACGAGATACATCTTGATTTTAATTTTTCATTTTATTCTTTATCTCAGTCGATCTTATAATATGGTCTTATGTGATTTTGAGAAAGCGATGATGTTTTTTATTTTTGAATAAAATATAAATTTGAAGATATCATAAAAAATTTGACAAAAATATATCGATATTAGTATCAAATTAACTATTTAAAATTCCTCATTTTTTGTGTAATTTTTTAATTCAATCTTTTTATTATAATTTAATTTAGGTACAATAAC
>NW_020202914.1:9714-12216 GCF_001531365.2 Cynara cardunculus var. scolymus
TCTATTTGATTATGTTTATCAACAGTTAGTTATACGAATTCAAACATCGAGCTTTAATAAGTTGTATTTATGCATATTTTACTTGTAATTTTGAATTTTAAGTAATATGCATCAATATACAGTGCTTTATGCATAAAAATAGTTTTTAAGAGTGTTTGTCAAATGCTTTATAATATAGTATAGATACAAAAGTAGCAGCAACTTGAACTAAAAGCGTGTGGTTTAAAAATTAAAAGACAAGTATAAGTTTAGTAGTCCATAACAATTAAACCCTCGGTCATATCAAGTCCATCAAAATTAGGGTTCATGTATCTCAACTCTAACTCTCTTGGCCCAAATGGAGTTTATGCCTTTGCCTTCACGGCTCACGCCGTACAAATTCAGTTTATAGTCTTTACGCCTTCACAACGTTTACGCTTCTGCCTTCACGAGTTCAGTTCACTCTTTCACACCTTTTTGAATTTTTTATTATAAGTATTACGATTCATATAATCAACTGTATATTGCATTTGACGTTAGGTATAAACCACATTGCACCGTATTTTGCTATTTGAGATATATGTGGTCAAAGTTCATGTATGTGGTATGGTTTTCAATTTTGAAGAACTTATGGATCACACCCAGGCTCATCAATATCTTATAATAGATATTAAGGGTCGTTTACTTAGATGTTTATCTAGTAAGTGTTTATTGTTATGAGTCAACACTGTAATTTATTTTACCTGATAAGATTGTAGTACATCAAAATGGTATTGTATTCAACAATTTACCCGGTAAGCGCTTACTCGGGTAAGAGTCATCACCCTCACTTACCGAGTAAGACTCTTCATCTTTATTATTGCTCTTACCGGGTAAGATTTTTGACTCTTGTCATGTTCATCCGGTAAATACCCAATAAACACTTACCGGGTAAGCGTTTAGTAAACGGCCCCTTACTCATATGTATACGAATATTTTATTAAAAACATTGTATTATATTCCGCTATATATATATATATATATATATATATATGAAAATCGTTTGATGTTTGATATAGGATACGTCTGATAACATCCATATGAAAATAAGCAGGTGCACAAGTGGGCATCCTTAAACTATGTATTTCAGTTTCTAAAATGTTCTCAAACTTTAAACATAAATATATATTTTCGTTATTCAGAGATCACTATGACATTCATCATTAATATACGTTTACAACTATAATATTCATCACGAAAGTTCATGTACATCTACGTATATATAACAACTCTTTAATATTCATTATAGGGGTGAACATACAGTACCATGCATGTTTTTTTTTCCATTTATAGTGTACCAACCAATTATAATTGGTACGCAAAATTTTATACCATGTATCAAGCAACTATACTTTGTACCAACTTTTTTTCGGTTGATATATGCTGGTACAGTATTATACCAACATCGAAAAAGTTAAAGTCATAAATTTATTTATTTTAGCATCGTTACCGACTAAATCTACGTGCATTAAAACCTTTGAGCCTTCAAATAACATGAAGAGCGTATGTGATAATGTAATTGTTTAATGTATATATTAATATAAACTCAACCATGATATTAAATTTTAGATGACGGTCAGAGCTTTTAAAACAAGTAGGCACATCATGGTAATGA
Organism: Cynara cardunculus var. scolymus; assembly: GCF_001531365.2. Lineage (NCBI taxonomy): Eukaryota > Viridiplantae > Streptophyta > Magnoliopsida > Asterales > Asteraceae > Cynara > Cynara cardunculus. Next base: position 11,348 of record NW_020202914.1, read on the forward strand.
CCCAATTCAATTAATCAGTTAATCAAGGCCTACGGGCCTAGCTGCTTAGGCCCAAGTTTCATTTAGCCCATCAAATTAAGCACCTATCCATTTCAGGTTCAATGCCATAATTGTCGATTAGGTTACGCTTTCTGGTTCGGATTCATAACATCTTAATACCTTACTTATTGTTTGTTCGGCATGAGCCTGAAACTCGGACTTGGTGACCCCAAAGCTTGAGCAGGACAAAGACATGGCTCAAAAAGACCAAACCCGTTCAACATAATTGATAGAGACTTGAAAAGCCCGTGGCTGGCCAAGAAAAGTCTTGTCTTAAAAAAATCGATTTTTGCTGTATTAAAAGGATCATACTATGAATGAATAATTAATTTAAGGATTGAAGTGATATTACCTGTAATTATTGCTAAACCAAAATTTCGAAACCATATGGACAAAATCTGTAATTTTTAACAAACCCTAGGGATGAAAAATGTAATTCGATCAAGATTATATTTGTTAAATGTAACTTTAAATTAATTTAAACATAAATAAAATAAAAACATTTGATAAAACATAAATAAAATAAGAGTATAGATATATATATCTTTGTTACGAAAAAAAACATTTTTTTAAATTTCCGACGGATTTCCGACGGAATTTAATTTTTTTTTAAATAAAAATTAAATTCCGTCGGAAATCCGTCGGAAATTTTAAAAAATGTTTTTTTATTTTTAAAATAAAATAATAAAATCTGTCGGAAATCTGTCGAAACATTTTTTAAATATACAAAATATTTTTATAAGATTTTCAAAAGATCTTAATATTTAAAATAACCGAATAAGGCCCAACAGTATCGGTTAATGTCCAGTTGAACCGAATAAGGCCCAACA
>NW_020202914.1:13264-15373 GCF_001531365.2 Cynara cardunculus var. scolymus
GCAATTGAACCGAATAAAAGCCAGTAGTACCCGTTAATGCGCAAATAGAACCCAAGAGTACTCGTTAAATCCCAATTGAACGAGATGCATGTACATATATAAAAATGTGTTTTTTTTCCTTAACTTTAATTTAAAAAGAAAAAGAAAAATAAAATATTTTWWAAAATTTCCGACGGATTTCCGACGGAATGTAAKTTTTATTTAAAAAAAATTWAAWTYCSKYSGRAATTTTAAAAAATGTTTTTTTTATTTTTCTTTCCTTAACGTTAATTTAAAAAGAAAATAAAAACATTTTTAAAATTTCCGACGGATTTCCGACGGAATTTAATTTTTTTTTTTTAAATAAATTCCGTCGGAACTTTTTAAAAATGTGTTTTTTATTTTTTTTCTCTTAACTTTAATTTAAAAAGAAAAAGAAAAATAAAATATTTTTAAAAATTTCCGACGGATTTCCGACGGAATTTTAATTTTTTTAAAAAAAATAAAATTCCGTCGGAAATTCGTCGGAAATTTTTAAAAATGTGTTTTTTTTTTTTTTCTCTTAACTTTAATTTAAAAAGAAAAAGAAAAATAAAATATTTTTAAAAATTTCCGACGGATTTCCGACGGAATTTTATTTTTAAAAAATAAAATAAAATTCCGTCGGAAATCCGTCGGAAATTTTTAAAAATGTGTTTTTTTATTTTTTTTCCCTTAACTTTAATTTAAAAAGAAAAAGAAAAAGAAATTATTTTTAAAAATTTCCGCGGATTTCCGACGAAATTTTTTTTTTTAAAAATAAAATTCCTACAGAACGACAATTACTTAAATACGTTCGTATCGCCGGAAAGGCAAAAGGGTGTTCTTTGGAAGATCTATCTCGTGTCTGGTACCCTACCTCCTTTATCACTGAGCGGTCATTTAGGGGCCTTAGCTGGTGATCCGGGCTGTTTCCCTCTACATGTTCCATTAGTAACATTCCTTTGTGGATCCCGATGGAGGATTTTCTATTCATAGAATATCGAAAAAGAAGACTAGGGAGACATTGCTTTTGCTAATTCGAATTGAAGGGTGATATAAAGTTGGTCTTCCTCTTCAGGCAGTGAAAAAAAAATCATTTTTTCCTCACATGAATTGTAAATGCATGAATGTGTATCAAACGGGAGCTAGGAGCAAATAGAACACCTTTCAGAAGTATCAATAACCTAATTGGTTACTTCCAATTACGTAAATCAATAGTTCAAACCGCACTCAAAGGTAGGGCATTTCCCATTTTTATAAGAACTTCTGTACCAGAAACAATGGTATCTCCAATTATAGCCCCCCTGGGATGTAAAATATATCTTATTCTATGACTTTTATTTACTATTCTATTGAATAAAATTAATTCATAACCTTTGTAACTTCATGGTATACCCATGGATTAGCCAGTTCCACATAGTTCCGGCAACAACAAAAGTTGCAAAAAAGACAGCAGCGATACTACTGGAAAGGACAGTTTCAATATTGCCCATACGCAATCCTTTGTATAGACGTTGGGGCGGGCGGACGCTAAGATGGAATAGGCCTGCTAATAAAAAATAAAATTCCGTCGGAAATCCGTCGGAAATTTTTAAAAATGTGTTTTTTATTTTTTTTCCCCTTAACTTTAATTTAAAAAGAAAAAGAAAAATAAAATATTTTTAAAAATTTCCGACGGAATTTTAATTTTTTTAAAAAAAAATAAAATTCCGTCGGAAATCCGTCGGAAATTTTTAAAAATGTGTTTTTTATTTTTTTCCCCTTAACTTTAATTTTAAAAGAAAAAGAAAAATAAAATATTTTTAAAAATGTGTTTTTTATTTTTCTTTTCTTTAACTTTAATTTAAAAAGAAATATAAAAATAAAACATTTTTAAATATTTCTGACCGATTTCCGACGGAATTTTATTTTTTTTAAAAAAATTATAATTCCGTCGGAAATCCGTCGGAAATTTTTAAAAATGTGTTTTTTATTTTTTTTCCTTAACTTTAATTTAAAAAGAAATATAAAAATAAAACATTTTTAAATATTTCCGACGGATTTCCGACGGAATTTTAATTTTTTTTAAAAAAATAAAATTCTGTCGGAAATCCGTCGGAAATTGTTTTT
>NW_020202914.1:16438-19135 GCF_001531365.2 Cynara cardunculus var. scolymus
ATAAGCGAAAGCTAAAAACGTATAGGTACAAAAGATTTTTATGAATGAAGTTAGATTACAAAGACTAGAAACTACAAGTCCAAAAAGAGGTGTAGGAGTTGCAATTGAAATGATGAATTTTTGAGACCTAGGAGATGGAAAAGTGACGGGAAACTCACTGACTATCGGTCATCATCATAGATGTAAGATAAAGTATGTTGTGAGATTAACAAGATCATAAGTGTGGTTGCCTATATTACCTGTGTATAAAGGGAGGATGTTGGCTATTGAGCCTAGTCAATGAGGGATCAGAAGAAGGTGTTGATGGATAAGGTGGTGGTGGTAAATCGTGCTAACATATGCACTGGTAATACATATAGAAGTCGAAACTAGACACTGAAAAATATGCTCAGAAGACGGATTGAGAAAATAATATTCTTTTCTTCTTGTTCATGATCACCATATGTTTTAGGCCAAGTTTTTTTCATCACAAACTAGGAAACGTCTCCTGGTGATGACTATTGGGTAAATAGAAAATTATGCCTTTGCCAGCTACCTTTGCGTGTATATATATTGTTAGGGTTATAAATGAACCGAACGTTCAACGAACCGTTGGTGAACCGTTCGGCAGGAAGTTCGTTTATGTTCGTTTATTTAATAAATAAACGAACATGAACAATTTTTTTTGTTCGTTTAGTTAAACGAACGAACATGAACAAGAGTCTCATTCGTTCATTTATGTTCGTGAACATTCGTTTATATTTGTTCGTTTATGTTCGTTTATATATTAAATTTAATATATAATCTTTTATTTATTTACTTTGAATTCAAATAATATTTATTTATGTTCGTTGAACATGTTCGTTTTTGTTCGTTTAGCCCGTTCGTTTATGTTCGTTCGTTTACGTTCGTTTAGCATGTTAACGAACGAACATAAACGAACATAAACAAACACGAACACACCTTATTTCTAAACGAACGAGAATGAACACAAAAATTTTCGTTCGTTTACCGTTCGTGTTCGTTCGTTTGTTCGGTTAAGTTAAACGAACGAACATGAACAAGCCTCCGTTCGTGTTCGTTCGGTTCGTTTACAGCCCTATATATTGTACTATGTATCTTATTTTGTTTTATCATTTTTCTAATATCACTCATCATTTTCTTCCATTACCTTTTATTTTTATGCACCAATTTACTCTTGCTATGTAGGGTAAATTCTTTTGTAAATGTGGTTTTATGTCGAAAGTTAGACGAGTGGGAGGGAATATGGATACAAATCGGAGTTGTTAGGGTGTGTTTAGTATGTGGATGAGACGGGACATAACTGGATGGGACTGGACTGGACCGGTGAGAGTGAGGTAGGTGGGTGGAAGATTTTAGGGTTTTGATTTGATACGAGTAATTTGAAAATTTACCAATCTTGTCTTGTCTCTCTCGGATTTTTGTTTCACCTATTTTGGTATCAGGTACTGTCATGTTTCATTTTTATGTTGCTTTAGTTGCAGGACAATGTGTTTTTATATTGTCATGGMTGTCTTGTTCCGCATACAAAAACACATCCTTAAAAGGCTATTTTACTTGGAGGGTATCCTCGATTTCCAAAGGGGTAACATCCAACACGCTTTGTGTGAAGTTATGAAAATGTTAGTGTTTTCRTAGGTATTTGGGTAAAGTCACCTACCATTTTGCCAACTGAGCTACACATYAGAGGTTATGGTGGGTAATTTGGAGCAGTCTTTTGGTAGAAGTTGAAATGATATATTTAAGTATTTGAAATTTTGGGATGTTACATATGCATCAATAAACAGTGGTTCGTGAATAAAAAATAATTTTTAAGACTTTTTGTCAAATGCTTTATAATATAGTATAGATTTAGAGACGATAGAATCGATTTTTCAATTCTTTTTGTCCTGTTTGGTTTACATAAATGAACTAGATTTCAAATTCATTTCAATTTCATGTTGGGTTTCTTAGATTGTTCGGATTTGAAATTTTAGGATTTAATTGAAATCCTATAAACATAGGATCTTAAAATCCTTAGGGAATGCTCGAGATTTCGTAGGATTGTATGCAATAAGATTCTAAATAATGTTAAAAACGTTTGTTTTGTAATAATTGATTAATAAAAATGTAATTTAATTATGTTTATAATTATTTATAAATAATGGAATTTAATTCCTTTCAAAATCCTATAATTTTAATAAGACGGCAACTAAATTATAAAAAGAAAAATGTATCTAAATATATTTACTACACTACAACTATGATTTTGTAGAAGGTATGTTGATTTTTTATTGGTAAATAAAAATAAAAAATAGTGAATAATAAATAAATATTGGTCAAGTATGACCATGTTTGACGATATAATTCCTTTATTTTTTTATATTCTCTGTCTATTGGATTCAGGTGGTCAAAATGCTAGACTTTGTTTATATTTAAGTGGATGTAGCATCCAAACAAAACTCCAAAATTCCAATCTCCTTTCTTTTTCAAAAGTTAAATACAATACCACCTTTCATCTTTTACACACACACACACACATATATATATATATATATATATATTAGAAGAGTATTCACACGAGACACATCTCGATTTTAATATTCTATTTTATTGTTTATCTCTGTCGATGTTATAATACGATTTTATGTGTTTTTAATAAAGCAATAATGATTTTATTTTTTAATAAAATATAAATTTGAAGATATCATAAAATTT
>NW_020202914.1:20995-23347 GCF_001531365.2 Cynara cardunculus var. scolymus
AAAAAATAAATTTAAAAAAATTAAATAAAAATGAGAACTTTTAAATAGTTGATTTGATATCAACATTGATATTTTTTTTTTCAAATTCTTATGATATCTTCAAATTTATATTTTAATAAAAAATAAAATCATTATTTCTTTCTTAAAAACACATAAAATCGCATTATAACAGATAAGGAAAATTACCCTTGCCATGTTCATCCAGTAAGGAAAATTACCCAATAAGCATTTACCAGATAAGCGCTTAATGAACGGCCCCTTAGTCATATTACAACACAAATAAGTAAATATGTATACGAATATTTTATTAAAAACATTGTATTATATTCCGTTATACATACATATATATATATATATATATGAAAATCGTTTGATGTTTGATATAGGATACGTCTGATAACATTCATATGAAAATAAGAGGTACATAAGTAGATCATTAGATCACCATGGTACATGACTTCTAATACTGCGTACCAACCAAGTTTTTATAGTTGGTAAGTTACTAACCAATTAAATTGTTACGGGTGGTAGGAGAATTGGTTGGTTTGTCTTTGAACAAATTGAACACCTCTATTCATGCATCAGTATGATATTTATCATAAATATACATTTTTACTATAACATTTATTATGAGTATTATAATGCCTTGGTCCATTTAAGGTTCTTAAGTGAAAGTCCAGGGATGTAAATTGTATATGTTTTTAGTTGAGGGTTTACCTAAAAATTTAGGTGGTATAAAAACCCACCACCTCCTTTAGTTACCTTCCACAATTTTGTTTTAAAAAGTGTATGTGTGTGTATTTGTTAAAGGTTTTTTTTCATTTAAAATTTTAGTTGATGGTCAGAGCGTTTAAAACAAGTAGGCACATTATGATAATGACCCAATTCAATTAATCAGTTAATCAAGGCCTATGGGCCTAGCTGCTTAGGCCCAAGTTTCATTTAGCCCATCAGATTAAGCACCTATCTATTTCAGGTCCAATGCCATTAATATCGATTAAGTTATGCTTTTTGGTTCAGATTTATAACATCTTAATACCTTACTCATTGTTTGTTTGGCAGGTAATTATGTTAAAAACGACCCAAAATGGGTTTTTACCTATGCCACTTAGCCCCATTGTTGATGACTATTATCTCAAATTTGTGTGCACTGTGGCCTTCAGGCAATCATCGCGTTATGAAGTCTCAACCAACCAACTCCAACTTATACAGGTCCTTGTTTACAGAAAAGCATGAGCCTGAAACTCAGACTTAGTGACCCCAAAGCTTGAGCAGGACAAAGACATGGCTCAAAAAGCCCAAATCCGTTCAACATAACTAATAGAGACTTGAAAAGCACGTGGCTAGCCAAGAAAAGTCTTGTTTTAAAAAAAATCGATTTTTACAGTATTAAAAGGATCATACTATGAATGAATAGCTAATTTAAGGATTGAAGTGATATTACCTCTAATTATTGCTAAACTGAAATTTCGAAACCACATGGACAAAATCTGTAATTTTTAACTAACCATAGGGATGAAAAATGTAATTCGCTCTAGATTATATTTATTAAATGTAACTTTAAATTAATTTAAACATAAATAAAATAAAAGTATCAACATCTTAAATCAAACAAGTAAGAAGTGAGCGGATATAGTTTAAAAAGGGTGTTACTGGTACATTCATACCAATTTATATCAAAATCAGGTCAATTCATACATTAAAAATGTAAAAAGATAAGTTTTGATGTTAATGCATGTGAAAAGAAAAATAAATAAATAATTTCAATATAATGACTACCTAAACTTTCTTTGACAAAAATTATGTAATGAACATAAAAGCGCCTTTGGCCTAGGGGTATCGTAGCTTTTGGCATGGGATTCAAACATCACCAAAGGTGAGAAGGGTGTGTGAGTTTATTTGTTGCATTTGTTGTAGTTATATTTGTATGTTAAACGTAATTCTCTTCACTTTCTTCAATCTATTCTTCCCTTTTTGTTCGAGGTACTTCCCTCTTTGTTGAATAGTATAACGGTATTACTTTGTAGTGCTAGTAATATGGTTTGTCAATTCTCTTCTGGTCAGATAGATGATGCAACGTATACAAATAGTAGTTTTCCATAACATAGCATTATTACATTCAAATATGATTTAAATACTCTAAAAAYCAAATAAAAACCACCGAATGCTTTTGTATTACACTCGATGGTTTCAATATTCTACAATACATGTGACAATGATTTATACGTCATATGGCTTCCTTAGTTTACACTTGGGGCACACTAGCATCCGTTGACAACTGACTTCCCAAGATTAGCATTGGCAACTTTTCAATCACGTACTTCATAGAATYAAGAAGCTTTTGATAAAACC
>NW_020202914.1:23697-25923 GCF_001531365.2 Cynara cardunculus var. scolymus
TTTTATAAGCGAAAGCTAAAAACGTATAGGTACAAAAGATTTTTATGAATGAAGTTAGATTACAAAGACTAGAAACTACAAGTCCAAAAAGAGGTGTAGAAGGAGTTGCGATTGAAATGATGAATTTTTGAGACATAGGAGATGGGAAAGTGACGGGAAACTCACTGACTATCGGTCATCATCACAGATATAAGATAAAGTGTGTTGTGAGATTAACAAGATCATAAGTGTGGTTGCCTATATTACATGTATAAAGGGAGGATGTTGGCTATTGAACCTAGTCAATGAGGGATCGGAAGATGGTGTTGATGGATAAGGTGGTGGTGCTGGTGGTAGTAAATCGTGCTAACATATGGTTAGGGGACACTGATAATACATATAGAAGTCGAAACTAGACACTGAAAAATGTGCTCAGAAGACGGGTTGAGAAAATAATATTCTTTTCTTCTTCTTCATGATCACTATAAAAGCATGTTCACTTGCATACGTTTCATACAGTGTTAATACCAGCATATCATGCAAACTATGATTGTTTCAAATGTTTCCTTTTCGACGATAAACAAATTAAAGGAAGTGTGTCATGTGTGTGATAAATAGTAGATAACTGTAACCTGTGATTGTTGCAAGTAGAACTCATCTCTGCCATGCTTTCTGTATCCTTTATTTCTACAATCTGAGTGTGTGCAAAACACAGAGAAACTTTAGTAACAATTGAAGACTTGTTGCACGATCAATATTATGAATGGAACCGGTATTTGGACTTCACTTGTTTATAAACAGGTATAAAGTCTTAGAAATTGGGGAAACAAGCTTTTTGACCTTATATGTCCCATTTAGTTGGTGTGGCATATTTGTAGCAACATGGATGGTTGTTGATTAATGTTGGCCTTTTTGTATGAACTTTAATAAGAATAAATTCCAAAGATTCGTGTATTTTTTGGGAAAATCTGATGAAGAACACAAAAAGCAGGAAGTTTTGCTCTTTAACGACTTATTAAGTAATATTTTTGTTTTTCATAAAGTAAGTGAAATGATGTTTGATAAGTGTTTACAATTTTTTTAAAAACCCAAGTCGTTTTCATGGTATTTGTAATAATATGTTATAAATTGTAAGTTTGATTTCATTACAACAAAATCGGGTTAATAGGATGTCAAAAACGTCCAAGTGTCCTAATAGACTGGTTTAAGAACTTAAGTTAATATGACCAAACAATTGTATGTCTTATGTAAAAGTGTTACAATAAATTTATATGACTATTTTGAATGTTTTAAGAAAAAATTAGGACAATTTTGAAATAAATAGCCCAATTAATTTTTTTTATATAACATTATTTAAAAAAAAATCTTTTAAAAACAAGTAACTTATAAAAATGTGTTTATAAGATATTATATCAAAAATGTCTTTTCATTATTCGCAAAACTGTTTAGAAAAATAACAACATTTTTACACTTAAAATTTCATAGCAAAACGTTGTGAAGGTAAAAAGAAGTCAAATCTTCATAGGAAAAACACTGTGAAAGTTACCTTCATAGTGTTTTGCTGTGAAATTTCAAGTGTAAAAATGTTATCTCATGTGTCTCACAAAAACAGTCTTGTCTCACATGATCCCAAGTTATATATAATTTACATTCATTCTTATTTCAATTTAAATAGAGTTTCAAGATTTCTTTCGCCTTTCTTTGTTCAAAACTCAAATATAAAACTCTTCTCATAGAAAGGTGTCTATTTTTTCATTGACCAACTTTTTTTAGATATGCTAGGTTGAGGTTAAGAATCTTTTTCACGATCAACGGTTTATTAATCAGATATATTTTTAATTCAATTCAGCATATCGGAATTGTATTCCCTCAAATTAATGTTGTCCGAAACTTTCTACTTGATCAACTTGTACTTTGGTACCTCGACACACGATTTCTTGCTTTTTCTGATTACTTCCTTCGAAAGATAGAAAAACTAGAACGATTCTTATTGGTACCCAAAAAAAAAAGAGGTATTCTCTAAAAAGCTTTCCGTATGCAGTTGAATGACCCTTTAATCACTACTAGAAAACCAGGTATCAGCGACGACTATCAGCGAGGGAATTTTTCCCTCGCAGATCAGCGAGGGAATTTTTCCCTCACAGATCAGCGAGGGAATTTTTCCCTCGCAGATCAGCGAGGGATCAGCGAGGGAAATGACAAAAAACACATTCCCTCGCTGATCCCTCGCTGATCCCTCGCTGATCT
>NW_020202915.1:0-1458 GCF_001531365.2 Cynara cardunculus var. scolymus
CTATCCCCCCAAATTTGTTTCCCAAACCTATATTACTCTCCCCAAGTGTATCACTCTTTATACGACTTTTTTTTTAAATGTAGCACACTTGCCTTTTTCCACTCGAATTCCTCACTTATTGTAGTTCTAGTGAGAACAGATCCAACCCTTACAAGGTGCTCAAACAATGAAACACTTGGACGAATGAAATATGAAGTGATTGGAGAACAATCACTAAGCATAAACGAGATTGTATATAAGTTCAAGTCGAAGTAGAAAATACAAGAGCAACGATTTAGATTAGTCTTTAGAAGAAATCTTGTCGTTTTTTTTTGCTGCTTTTTTTTGTATTTTTTTTGCTGTTTTCTTTTGTTTTTTATTAGAACGTTTTTTTTATTCTATTTTTTTCAAAACTTTATACGACAAGAATTCTAACAAAATAAGTAGAATGAAGTAGATGAGAGAAATAGATAAAACTAGATAACAAAAGATATGATCAAACAAGAAAGTTAGCTCGGATACCAAATGATATGAAACCTTCAAGAAAGATTTCAGTATGTGTCGGATCGTTCTCGTGTACTCCCTTGGACCCAACTTCTTAGTCTTCAATCCAACAACGAAGGGTATATAAAACCCAACGCCTTTGGAATGCAAAGAAAGCAGAAATGAAGATTAGAGGAAGAAACACAAATACTTCCAAGGAACCCAACACCTAGCTATCCGAACTCAAAAATGAGGGATATGTGAAATCCAACACCTTTTACTGAAAGGGGAAGAGTTTCCCCAGGCAATTTTATAAAGACAGTAAAAAGCGTCACCAATACAAAAGCAATCAGCAAGAAAAACTACGGCAACCTTGACTCACAAACCAAGTCATAAGGAGCCAAAAAAGACAAAGGGAAATACACCAAAACATAACAGCACCATAAGCCGAAAAGCAAAAGGCAAAAAATACCCAATTGATCCAAAACCGAAAGAGCACACCACCCACGTAATCACATGCCATTGGGATTCATAATCTTCTTCCTTGTCTTCCAAGCTATTCGATGAAGACTCAGCATCTTGATCTCCGCAATAACTTTATCCCTCGAATGATTGAAATTGGCAAAGAACTTCCTGTTCCGTTCCCTCCAGATAATATAAACCGTTGCTGAAAGACCAAGTTTTTGTACCGTAGACCAAGATTTCCAATTTTGAGTGGACCCTCTGTGAAGGATATCCTCCCAATTGTTTGGAAAGTTCATTAGTCCCACCTCCATTTTAATAGCTTCCCAAATACTGCTGGAGTACTTGCATTCAAAAAATAGGTGATTGTGCGTTTCAATCACTAGGTTACAAAACACACACTTTAAATCCGGCACTTTGACCTCAAAATTTCCCCGAAAAAGTGTGTGTTTTGTAACCTAGTGATTGAAACGCACAATCACCTATTTTTTGAATGCAAGTACTCCAGCAGTATTTGGGAAGCTATTAAAATGG
>NW_020202915.1:3248-4574 GCF_001531365.2 Cynara cardunculus var. scolymus
AACCCCCGGATTTAAAGTGTGTGTTCTGTAAATTAGTGATTGAAACGCATAATCACTTATTTTTTGAATGCTCTTATTCAAGCAGTATTTGGGATGGCATTAAAAAGGAGGTGGGATTATTGTCTTATCCGAACAATTGGGAGGATATTCTTCACAGAGGGTCCGCTCAATCTTGGAAATCTTGGTCTATGGTTCAGAAACTGGGTCTATCAGCAACGGTTTATAATATCTGGAGGGAACGAAACAGGAAGTTCTTTGACAATTTCAATCATTTGAGGATAAAGTTATTACGGTGATCAAGATGCAGATTCTTCATCGAATGGCTTGGAAGACTAGGAGGAAGATTTTGAAGTCCAATGATATGTGACTTTGTGGGTGATGCTCATTCTGGGTTTTGGGTCTTTTGGGTTTTTCTTGCCTTTTGTATTTTGGCGGGTGGTGTTGTTTTGTTTTGGTGTATTTCCCTTTGTCATTTTTGGCWKCTTATGACTTGGTTTGTGAGTCAAAGTTGTCGTAGTTTCTCTTGCTGATTGTTTTTGTTTTGGTGACGCTTTTATTGTCTTTATAAAATTGCCTGGGGAATTCCTTTTCCCCTTTCTGTAGACTCGTCGAGGAGAAATGGGCCCATTATGCCCATTAGGGTCTAATGAGACTAATTATGACCTACTTAGTGTCATTTTGAACCAATTGGACTTCTTAAGGAGAAACAGCCTATTATATCCTCTAACACGAAATGGACCCAGTAAGGAACCAAAAATCCCAATTTTACCTCACTCTCATTAACTTCTCATTAGACTAATCGTGACCGATTTAGTACCATTATAACTCAATTAGACTCAAATTGGAGAAAGAAGCCGATTTTAAAGTGTGTGTTTTGTAACCTAGTGATTGAAACGCACAATCACCTATTTTTTGAATGCAAGTACTCCAGCAGTATTTGGGAAGCTATTAAAATGGAGGTGGGACTAATGAACTTTCCAAACAATTGGGAGGATATCCTTCACAGAGGGTCCACTCAAAATTGGAAATCTTGGTCTACGGTACAAAAACTTGGTCTTTCAGCAACGGTTTATATTATCTGGAGGGAACGGAACAGGAAGTTCTTTGCCAATTTCAATCATTCGGGGGATAAAGTTAGTGCGGAGATCAAGATGCTGATTCTTCATCGAATGGCTTGGAAGACAAGGAAGAAGATTATGAATCCCAATGGCATGTGATTACGTGGGTGGTGTGCTATTTCGGTTTTGGATCATTAGGGTTTTTTTGCCTTTTGCTTTTCGGCTTATGGTGCTGTTATGTTTTGGTGTATTTCCCTTTGTCTTTTTT
>NW_020202915.1:4780-6112 GCF_001531365.2 Cynara cardunculus var. scolymus
CATTAACGTCTAGTTATGACTCATTTAGTATCATTTTGACCCAATTACACTCCTCATGGAGAGATGGGGCGCTTATACCTATTAGGTTCTAATGAGAGTAATTACGACCTAGTTTGTGTCATTATGACCCCATTGGATTCCTTATGGAGAAATAACCCATTATATCCACTAACATGAAATGGAGCCAATAAGGACCATTAAGACCCATTCTACCTCAATTGCTCCCATTAACTTCCGATTAGACTAATTATGACCCATTTAGCACCACTATTACTCAACTAGACTCAAAATGGAGAAATAAGCCGATATTAACGAGAATTAGGCCCATCATATCCACTACCACCAAATGAACTCTCAATCACTCCAATTAATGTCTGATTAGACTAATTCTGACGAAGCTCGATTTACCAACAATGGGAAGACGATAAAGAACCAAGAGACAAACAAGGAACACACAAACCAACTAAAGAAGAAGAGAGCGAAAACCAACCTCCAAAGAAAAACCCTAAAATGCTGCCGTGAGGGGAAGCCGTAGGCTGTTTCGTGTTGCGAGTATTCTCCTTTGTCCTTTGATTCGTATTGTGTTGCTGTTGCTTTCGGTTTTGGATTTTTCTTGCTTGTTTTTGCTTCAATCTTTAGTAGCGGGTTGGGTGTGTCTCATTATCTAGTTTTCTTTTTCCTGCGTCAAGTGTTTCTGTGGTCTTCGTCTCCTTGGTTGAGTTTATTGATAGAATATTCAGCACCTTCCTGTAAGGTCTTCGTCTATTTTATTGAGAACGCTTGACTTGGGATTCAGCACCATGGCTTCTTGATTAGGGAATTAGTAAACTAGGTATTCTTGCGTTGATTATGATGTCTGATTTTGCGGATGTTATCTTGGAAGAAGACTCATCCCAGGATTTCGCTGATATAATCCGGGATGAAACGGTTCCTAGTTTGTTGAAAGGATCTCTTTTGCATGACGGTATACGAAAGAAGGTTGGGGTTAAGGATGGTTCGACTCAGAGGGTTTCGGTGTGGGAACGTCTCTCTCCGGCTGTTAAGGGTGATCCGAGCATGGTAGCTCCAAAATCCTTTGCTGAAATTGTGGGAGGCACTTCCAAGCAAGAACTCACTTATTTTCCGGTTGAGAAGAGTGTTAAACCGCGGATCTTCTTTCCATTGGAAGTTACAAAAGGTATGGCCAAATCCTTCCAATCGGTTCTTTATGGTTATTTTCTAGGACCTCGTCTTCCTTTTCCCATTGTCCTGCGTGCGGTCCAAAACGCTTGGGGAAAGTTTGGCCTTAAAGATGCTATGGTTAATGATCTTGGTTACTTCTTTTTTCGTTTT
>NW_020202915.1:6447-9266 GCF_001531365.2 Cynara cardunculus var. scolymus
GAATTTTGCTAAAGTGTTGGTGGATGTTTGTGCTGTGGGTGAAATACAGAGGCAAATTGAGGTTGTTATTCCGAGACTTTCGGGCACTGGTGAGGATGTGATTAATGTGGTTTTAGAATATGATTGGGTTCCTTCCCAATGTTCAAAATGCAAAGTTTTTGGTCATAGAACGTCATCCTGTTTGAAAGGGGAAAGTACAAAGCCAAAGGTTACTACTCTTCCTTCGCATAATGACGGGTTTCAAGAACCTAGACGTAGACACTGGAAGCCAAAGTCAAAATCTGGATCTGGTATTGATGCTCAAGCTTCTTCTTCAGGTACGGCTTCTGCTTCTAAAGACACCCTAACTGGAGTAGGTTCTGGTCAACAGGCTAATGAGGTTTTACTTGTCCCGGGCGGTTCTGATAAGGACATTAATGTTTTACGGCATGATGGTTCTAAAATTTCGGATGGAAAGGGTGTGGAAAGGGAGGATAGTCAGTTTTGTACGGTGGATGCTGGGAGGACGCCAAAAGGGAAAGATGTTTTTTCGAATGTCCAAATTCTATCTAAGGGGGGTCCGGAGCTTGTCAAAACGGTGGTCCATGCTTTTAAACCAAGAAGAGGCGCTGTCAGTAACACGACTACTAGTAATCGATTCTCTTCTTTACCTTCTGATGACTCTAGTGATGATGATGATATGGAGATCATTGATACTGAGGGGTATACTACGGAACAACGAGGAGGGGAGACTCACACTTCAACGTCTCAATGATAAAGTTTGCAGCATGGAATATTAGGGGTCTTAATGCCCTAATAAAGCAAAAAGAGATACGTGATTTAATCCATATAAAGCATCTTTCTTTATGTTGCATTATTGAATCAAAAGTTGTTCATAGTCACCTGGGGGAAGTTTATGGTAGAGTTTTTGGTAATTGGAGTTGGATCACAAATGGGTTAATGTGTGACCAAGGAACGCGGCTTATTATCGCTTGGGATCCTTCTCTGTTATCCCTGATGATGATTGAGCAGCATTCTCAATATGTGCATTGTGAAATTAGGATTGTTGGTCACCTTGAACCAATTTTTATTTCCTTTGTTTATGGGTGTAATACGGGAGTGGAAAGACGTGACCTTTTGAGAGATATTGGTAAATTTAGTGCTTTTGTCCAAAGGAAAGCTTGGGTTTTAATGGGAGATTTCAACTCTATGCTTTTTCCACATGATGGTTTGGGCGGCTCCTCTAGACGCAATTCTGATATGGAGGAGCTTCATCTTTGTCTGGAAGAGGCAGAACTGTTTGATATCTCGTATCAGGGATGCCAATTTACCTGGATACAAAAACCTTCTGGGGTAATGGAATTATGCGTAAACTTGATCGTATCTTGGGGAATTCTGCTTTTATTACTCGCTTTGGGGACGCCTCGGTTTTCTTTGAACCAAGGGGGATCTCAAATCATTCTCCGGGTATTCTTTCCTTTAAAGTTGGTAGACGTATTCGTCAGCGTGGTTTTAAATTTGATAATTTTATTACTTCTCATGTGGATTTCCTTAAGTCTGTGGAGGGGTGTGGATGAAACCTCAGAGAGGTTCTTATATGAAAAGAGTGATTCGGAAATTGCAAGAAATGAAAGGGGTTTGTCGTCGGCTCAGAAATTCTTATGGGTGTTTGGATAAAAGGGTGGCTCTGTTAAAGATGGAGCTTGATGTTGCTCAATTGGCTTGTGATCTAGACCCGTTTAATGATTTGCTAAAAGAGGATATTGCTCACCTCTTACTAGCATATCAAAAGGCTAGAAATGATCAAGAGGATATGGTTTGACAAAAAGCTAAGATCTCTTGGCATAATGAAGGTGATGGAAACTCAAAGTTCTTCTTCCATGCTATGAAGGAGAAGCGTAATAGGAGCCATATTGCTACTATTAGGGATTCTTTTGGTACTGTGTTTGAGCACCAGGATGTTCCAAAAGCTTTTATTAATCACTTTGAAGGAATTCAGGGTACTTCTAATATGCTGGTTCCTCCCTCCATGGAGGATTGCTCGTTTGATCACTCTCTTTCGTTATCGGAATCTTTGCACTTAATCAGGCTGATTTCGGATTTGGAAATAAAGGATCCTCTGTTTGATATTGGGAATGATAAGGCGCCAGGACCTGATGGGTTTTCGTCAAAATTCTTCAAAGCGGCTTGGAGCGTGGTGGGTAAGGACGTTCTCATTGGGATCCATAACTTATTCTATTCTGGAACTTTGGAATATCAGCTGAACCATACCCTTCTTTGTCTCGTCCCGAAGGTTCCTAATGCWTCATGTGYTACTGATTTTCGCCCAATTGCCTGTTGTAATGTGTTGCTGAAATGTATCAGTAAAATTATTGATGAACGGATAAAAGGCTCTTTGGATGTTCTTATTAGCAGGGCCCAATCTGCGTTCATCCCAGGGCGTCAGATCACAGATAATATCTTAATGGCGCATGAACTTGTTGCTGGTTATCAAAAATCTGAAGGGGAACCAAAATGTGCGTTTAAGATTGACATTCGGAAAGCCTATGATACAGTTGACTGGCAATTTCTGTTAGAGATGCTAAAGGGAATGGGTTTTCATCCAGTTATGATTAACTGGATAAAAACTCTAATCACTTCGCCTTCTTTCTCCATCTGTGTTAATGGACAACCGGGGGGTTTCTTTCTTGGTAAGCGGGGCCTCCGACAAGGGGATCCTTTATCTCCTTACTTGTTTACTGTGGTTATGGAAGGTCTTTCGATGCTTCTTTCAAAATGTATTGAGGAGGAGGCAAATTTTGCGTACCATCAAGGATGTGCTGAGATCAAGTTGACCCATT
>NW_020202915.1:9821-15363 GCF_001531365.2 Cynara cardunculus var. scolymus
TGGAATCGGTGCTTACTTTTCAAACATATTTGGGATATTCTGAGTCGCAGAAATACCATGTGGGTCTCTTGGATTCAGTCTCATTGTATTCGGGGCCGAAACTTTTGGGTTATCAAGAAGAGGAATGAATGGTCGTAGATTCTCCGGAACCTATTAGACTTACGTTCTTACTGCATGAGATTTTTTATCTATAATGTGGGAAATGGTTTATCTACGCATGCCTGGGAAGATAAGTGGAGTGAATTTGGGCCCCTTATTCAGTTACTGTCTTATAGATTCTTAAATGGTCATGGCTTTTGCAATAACTCAACGGTTTCTGATGTAATGCAACGTTTTGGCACTACTTGGCCGGTCGATTGGATTCAACAATACCCTCAGCTGCAAAGTATTATGATACCTTCTCCCAGCCAAATRGAGGATACGGTYAGATGGCTTGATGCTAAACTTTCTCGGGGAAATTTTGAGATCAAAGTGGCATGGCAAACTGTTCAGGAAGTGAGGCCGATTGTGCATTGGTACAAGCTGGTATGGAATAAAGCATACATACCTAAACATGCTCTTTGCATGTGGATGGCTTGTCAGAATAAATTACCAACTCAAGATCGCATCAGTCAGTGGAAGCATGAACTGCCAGATTTGAAATGTGTGTTCTGTAAATCAGTGATTKAAACGCRYAATMACTTATTTTTCGAATGCAATTACTCAAGTAGTATTTGGGAAGTCATTAAAAAGGAGGTGGGGTTAACGAACTGTTTGAACAATTGGGAGGATATTCTAAACAGGGGTTTAGCTCAACGATGGAAATCTTGGTCTATTGTTCAAAAACTTGGTATATCGGCCACGGTTTACCATATATGGAGGGAAAGAAACAGGAGTTCTTTGATAACTTCAATCATACAGGGGAAAAAGTTGTTGCGGAGATCAAGATGCAGATTCTTCAACGTATGGCTTGGAAGACTAGGAAGAAGATGAAGATTACTAATGCTATGTGATTTTGTGGGTGGTGTGGTTTCTCGGTTTGGAATTTTGTGGGTTTGTTTCGCCGTTTATTCTTCGGCTTGCTTTAATTTTATGCTTTGGTGTACTTCTCTTTGTCATTTTTATTGCCTTTATAAAATTGCCTGGGGATCTTTCTCCTTTCAGTATACCCTCTAATGTCTAGACTAATTAAATGGGGAAGGCGATGGAGTTTTCTCTCTAGGGTTTGCTTGGTGATGAATGTATGATGATGAAGATGTTGTTTTCGATTATTCTTTGGTGATGTTTACGCGTTTCTTCTCTTCACTTTCGCTTTGCTTGGCATTATTTTTTGGTTTGCAATTGTTATTCCCTCCACGGCAGTTTTGTTTCACGATCTAGGGTTCTTCGGTTTTGTCTTGGAGGCGGCATTAGGGTTTCCTTCTTTTAGGTTGGTTTTCGTTTTACTTTGAGCGATCTCCTTTCTTGTATGGTTTTGGTTCTTTGTCTCCTTTCCCCATTGTTGGCTTCCTGTTTTTTTTTCCTTTGAGTTTGTTTTGAATCGGCTAGGGTTTTCGACTCCTCTCTTCTTGGGCGTGTAGTGTTTACTCACGGCTAGGTCTTCTTCTTGGTTGTCGATTTTGCATGCTAGGGTTTTGAGGCCGGTAGTGTTTTGATCACGACAAAGGTTTCTTCTTGACCTTCGGTTTTGCATGCTAGGGTTTACGGCCACGGTTAGGGTTTCCTTCTTGGTTTTTTCTTGGTCGTGGGGTTTTTTTGCTTGGTGGTTCGTGTGTTGGTTTCTCGTGGCTTTGTTGACCAATTTGGGGATCTTTGGTTTGGAGTTTGATCTTTTGTGGCCTACTCATTATTTTCTTCGTGATCTTCTGAGTGGGTTTTATCTAGTTTTTCTTATTTCCTGTGTCAAGTGTTTATGTGGTCTTCGTTGTCTTTCTTGAGTTATTTAATAGAATATTCAGCACCTCCTTGTGGGGTCTTCGTTTATTTTATTGAGGACACTCTTTAAGGGTTTCAGCACTGCGGCTTCTTGACCGGGGATAGGGGGAATTAGGTTTTTGTTTTGTCGTGTGGTAATGATGTTAGACTTTGCGGATACAATTTTGGAGGATCCTTCCCCTAAGGATTTTGCGGAGGTCATTCTTGGAGACTCGGTTATTGGTGACTTGCATGGTAATCCTTTGCATGGGGGTGCAACGGAGGCGCTGTTGAAGGGGATTGGAGCAAATTTGGGTCCTGCTAAAAGGGTTTCGGTATGGGAGCGCATATCTCCAGCAGTTTTGGGTGGGAATAATATACACCATCAAAAGTCTTTTGCTGAAATTGTTGGTAGCACTTCAACTCAAGATCTGAAGTACTATCCGGTTGAGAAGAATGTCAAACCGAGGATTCAATTTTCTTTGGAAACTATGAGGGATATGGCTAAATCCTTTTAGTCGGTTCTTTATGGTTATTTTTTGGGACCTCGTCTTCCTTTTCCAATTGTTCTGCGTACGGTTCAAAAAGCTTGGGGCAAGTTTGGGCTTAAGGATGCAATGATAAACGACCTTGGATACTTCTTCTTTCGATTTAATGATAATGGTGGCTGCAATCAAGTGGTTGAGTCGTCYCCCCTTATGATTCRTGGGAGGCCTCTTTTTGTCTCCACATGGGATCCTTCAAAGGGGCTTACTAAACCTGAACATACCTCATGTCCGTTATGGATTAAATTCTATAATATTCCTCTTGTTGCTTTTAATAGAGAGGGTCGTACAAATTTTGCTAAAGTTTTGGTGGATGTTTGGGTCGTGGGTGAAATTCAGAATAAAATTGAAGTTGTCATTCCAAGGCTTTCGGGTGATGGTGAAGATTAAAGGTAGTTATGGAATATGATTGGGTGCTTTCTCAATGTTCGAAGTGCAAAGTTTTTGGCCAAAATACGAATTCCTGTCTGAAAGGGGGTATTCAAAAACAAAAGGAGATTGTCAAGCCGTTGCATAATGATGGGTTTATAGAGAAAAAGCGTAAACAATGGAAGCCGAAACATAGTTCAGGGTCTAGTATTGGTGCTCAGGCTACTTCTTCAGGTGAACCTTCTAATTTTCACGAGACAATAGTTGGAGTTTGTACTATAAAGCCGGTTTCTGATGAACCGTCTAAATTGGGAGAGAATAAAAAGGATAAGGAGGTAGTTCAGTCGGTCGATTCTGATCTCTCAGTTGGGGAACGTAGGGAACATGATGAAAGTCAATATTGTACGGTGGATGCGGGGAGAACGCCAAGAGGAAGGGATGATGTTTCGAATGTGACTTTTCGATCAAAGGGGGGCCCAGAACTTGTTAAAGCGGTGATTCAAGCGATGAAACCAAGACGTGGTGCAGTTTCTACTACGTCTACTAGTAATAGATTTTCCCCACTACCTTCTGATGATTCTAGTGATGATGATGATATTGAAATAATTGACACTGAGGGGCATTCTTTGGATTATAGTAAAGGGGCAAAATCCACTTCAATCTCTCAATGATAAAGATCGCTGCGTGGAATATTAGGGGACTAAATGCCCTAATAAAGCAAAAGGACGTGATCTTATTAATTTAAAGCATCTTTCTTTATGTTGTATCATTGAGTCCAAAGTTGTACATAGTCATATGGGGGATGTGTATGGTAAAGTGTTTGGAAATTGGAGTTGGATCTCGAATGGGAGTTTGTGTGATCAAGGGACTCGTATTATTGTTGCTTGGGATCCGACAGTTTTGTCCCTAATTATGATTGAGCAACATTTGCAATATGTTCATTATGAAATTCGGATTCTGGGTCATTTGGAGCCAATTTTTGTTACGTTCGTTTATGGGTGTAACACGGGTGTGGAGAGGAGGGATCTCTGGCGGGATATAAATAAATTCAGTGTGTTTGTTCAAAGAAAGGCATGGGTCACGATGGGGGATTTCAACTCCATGCTGTTTCCTCATGATGGCTTGGGTGGCTCCTCTAGACGTAACTCAGATATGGAGGAATTTCATCTCTGTCTGGAAGAAGTTGAACTTTTTGATATCTCGTATCAGGGATGCCTATTTACCTGGACGCAGAAACCCTGTGGGGGAAATGGTATTATGCGTAAACTTGACCGTATTTTGGGTTATTCAGCTTTCATTTATAGATTTGGGGATGCAGCTGTTGTCTTTGAACCACGGGGGATTTCCGATCATTCTCCGGGAATTCTTTCTTTCAAAGTTGGTAGGCGTATTCGACAGCGTGGTTTCAAATTTGATAATATAGTGACGTCTCATGTGGATTTTATTAAATCAGTGGAGGGGGTGGGGAAGAAACCTCATCGAGGCTCTTATATTAAAATAGTGCTCCAGAAAATGCAAGATTTAAAAGGAGTTTGTCGGCGGCTTCGTAATTCTTTTGGTTGTTTGGATAAACGGGTGGCTAGTTTAAAAACGGAGCTTGAAGTTGCTCAATTGGCTTGCAATCTAGACCCTTTTAATGATTTGCTGAAGGAGGACATTGCTCACCTCCTGTTAGCTTATCAACAAGCTAGAAATGATCAAATGGAAATGATTCGACAAAAAGCAAAGATTTCTTGGCTAAATGAAGGTGATGGTAATTCAAAGTTCTTCTTTCATGCTATGAGAGAAAAACGTCATAGGAGTCATATTGCTACTATTGTTGATGCTGCTGGTATGGTTTTCGTTAATCAAGATGTGCCTAAAGCCTTTCTTACGCATTTTGAAAGTATTTTGGGTATGTCGAATAGTTTGGTTAATCCGTCTATGGAAGATTGTTCATTTGTTCGCTCATTATCGGTATCAGAATCTTTGCACTTAATCAGACCTATTACGGACATGGAGATTCAGACTGCGCTGTTTGATATTGGGAATGACAAGGCTCCTGGTCCTGATGGGTTTTCGTCAAAGTTTTTTAAAGCAGCTTGGAATGTGGTTGGGAGGGATGTTCTCATTGCGGTACATAATTTCTTCTACTCTGGAACTTTAGAATACCAGTTGAATCATACTCTTCTTTGCTTAATTCCAAAGGTTCCCAATGCTTCTTGTGTTACTGATTTTAGACCTATTGCATGCTGTAATGTTTTGCTGAAATGTATTAGTAAAATTATTGCTGATAGGATGAAAGGTTCTTTGGATTTTCTTATTAGCAAGGCGCAATCAGCTTTCATTCCTGGTCGTCAGATAACTGACAATATTCTAATGGCTCATGAGCTTGTAGCTGGCTATCAAAAATATCAGGGGGAACCAAAATGTGCTTTTAAGATTGATATTCGTAAAGCATATGATACCGTTGACTGGCAGTATCTTCTGGGAATGCTTAAGGGAATAGGATTTCATCCAGTTATGATTAACTGGATTAAATCCCTAGTCACTTYGCCTACTTTCTCTATCTGTATTAATGGACAACCGGAAGGTTTTTTTCATGGAAAGTGAGGCTTAAGACAAGGGGACCCTTTGTCTCCTTATTTGTTCACGGTGGTTATGGAAGGATTATCGATGATTCTGACTAAATGTATTGAGGAGGAAGTCCAGTTTGCGTATCATCAAGGTTGCGCTGAGATTAAATTGACCCATTT
>NW_020202915.1:16625-25977 GCF_001531365.2 Cynara cardunculus var. scolymus
ATACATTACAAGAAGCAAGGCTGAAGGTGCATTGGTATAAGGTTGTATGGAATAAAGCCTACATTCCAAAACATGCTCTGTGTATGTGGATGGCTTGTCAAAACAGATTACCAACTCAAGATCGCATTAGTCAATGGAAACATGAACCTCCGGACTTGAAATGTCTTTTCTGTAATCTTGTGCTTGAAACGCATAATCATTTATTTTTTGAATGCAACTACTCGAATAGTATATGGGAGGTCATTCAGAAAGAAGTTGGGATAACAAATTGTCCGAACAAATGGGAGGACATTCTTCACAGGGGTTTATCTCAAGGGTGGAAGTSATGGTCCACGGTTCAAAAGATTGGTATATCTRCTACGGTATACCACATATGGCRGGAAARGAAYAGAAATTTTTTTGATAAGTATAATCAAGCTGGAGAGAAAGTGGTGGCTGAGATCAAGAGTCAGATTCTTCAAAGAATGGCGTGGAAGGCTAGACAAAAACTCATACCTCTCAGTGATGCGTGAAAAGGTGTTTGCTAAAGGGTTTCGTTCTTGGAAGATGGCGGGATTTTGCTCCTTTTATTTTTTGTCTTGCTTTATTATTACTTATTGGTGCATTTCTCTGTCTTTTTTGGCTTCTTATGGCTTGGTTTGTAAGCCAAAGTTGCCGTAGCGTCTCTTGCTGATATGCTCTCTTGACTTTTCTCTCTTTTACTAGTATTTATAAAATTGCCTGGGGTTGCTTTCCCCTTTCAGTATACCCTCTAATGTCTGACCAAACTAAATATGAGACATTTAGTGTCATTTTGACCCAATTAGACTCTTTCTGGAAAAATATGCCCATTAAGGGTCTAACGAGATTGATTATGATCCACGTATTGTCATTTTGACTCAAATGACTCGATCAAAATCGATTGTCCCATTATAACCCACTAACACCAAAATGGACCCATTCTAACTCAGTTAGTCACATTAACGTCAAGTTAGACTAACTATGAACGTCGGCTGTTTTAGGGTTTGTTGATTGCTAGTCAAGGTTTCGCTGCTTTGTTGGTGTTTCGATCTGGTTAAAGTCTTATCACTTTGATCGATCTCCTTCTTAGTTCCTGGTGTAGTCCACGAAGGTAACGATTGCTAGGGTTTCTTCTTTGTAATCATTAGGAACGGCCGCTAGGGTTTCCTTTGTGGCTAGGGTTTCTGTCTGTGTTGATCGCAAAATTGTTTCGGCTGTGGTTTCCTTGTGGCTTTCGTTGCTGTCTACCGAAGTTATTACTGTGAATTGCCTTCGTCCTGCTGCTGGTTGGATTTCGCGTCGGCCCTTCCTGGTTTTAGTTCGGTTTGGTTGGTTTGAGGGTTATTATTTTATGTAATAACCTCCTGTCTAAGCCTACTGGTTGCTCTTGTTTAGTTCTGTGTGGCCTTCTTTTTTGCTGATGTTCTTGCTAGTGGAATTCTGTGGTTCTGCTACTGTTTTTCTGGTTTAGGCTGTGATTTTAAGTGACCGGTTTGCTGTTTACGATTGATTGTTTCTGGGTTCTTAAAGCTGGTTTGGTTCCGTTTGAGTTTTGTTTTGAGACTGTTGGTGCTGTTGTTTCTCGCTGCTTTTGTCAAGTTTTCCATAGCTGCTGTTTCTGTTTTGTCTCGCTGGTGTCTTGCTGCTGTTGCAAAGTTTTTTGCCCGTGTGCTGCTGCTGGTTTGGGTCTGTTTTAGAGCGGCACCTGCTGTTCCCTAGTTTATTGCTGCTAGGGTTTGGCTGTTTTGTGTTTTGCTTTCGAATAGGGTTTGCATGCTTTAGGTTTGGCCGTGTGGGTTGGTTGTGTGCTTTATCTAGGTTTCTTTCCTTGTGTCAAGTGTTTCTGTGATCTTCGTTTCCTTTGTGAAGTTACTTGATAGAATATTCAGCACCTCCCTGTGAGGTCTTCGTTTATTTTATTGAGAAAGCTCTACGAGGGATTCAGCATCACGGGTTCTTGACTAAGGATTTGGGAGCGCTAGTTATTGTATGCGATTGTGGTAATTATGTTTGATTTTGCGGACGTGATTTTGGAAGAACCTTCCTCCCAGGATTTTGCTGATGTAATCCTTGATGAGAAGAGTCCTTGTGAATTGCATGGAAATTCTTTGCATGGAGGGGTAAAGGAAGCGGTCTTGACGGCGATTGGGGATAATGTTGGTCCCAATAAAAGGGTCTCGGTGTGGGAACGTCTCTCTCCTGCAGTTTTGGGTGAGCAGCACATGCAAGCTCAAAAGTCTTTTGCCGAAATAGTGGGAGGTCCTACAAAGCAAGAGCTGACATATTTTCCGGTTGAAAAGAGTGTTAATCCGCGGATCCAGTTTCCTTTGGAAGTAACGAGAGGTATGGCTAAATCTTTCCAGTCGGTTCTTTATGGGTATTTTTTGGGCCCTCRTCTTCCTTTTCCCATTGTTCTACGTGCGGTTCAAAATGCATGGGGAAAGTTTGGCCTTATAGATGCTATGGTAAATGAGCTTGGCTATTTCTTTTTTCGGTTTAATGATGATGGTGGTTGCAATCATGTGGTTGAGTCGTCTCCCCTCATGATTAGAGGGAGGCCGCTTTTTGTTTCATCCTGGGACCCCTCAAAGGGACTTCATAAACCCGAGCATACCTCATGTCCGTTATGGATAATTTTTTTTAACATTCCTCTAGTTGCGTTCAATAGAGAGGGTATTAGCCGTATTGCCAGTGCAGTTGGAATTCCTTTGCGTTTGGATGCTTGTACAGCTAGCACTTGTGATAAAGCTTGGGGACGTACTAATTTTGCTAAATTTTTGGTGGATGTTTGGGTCGTGGGTGAGATTCAAAGGCAAATTGAAGTTGTAAAACCGAGGCTTTCGGGTATTGGTGAGGATGTGATAAAGGTGGTTTTGGAGTATGATTGGGTGCCTTCACAATGTTCAAAGTGCAAAGTTTTTGGACATCGTACGTCTTCTTGCATGAAAGGGGAAAAACAAAAGCCAAAGGATAATTTCATGTCGTCGAATAATGATGGTTTTCAAGAACCTCGAAGAAAACATTGGAAGCCGAAGCTTAATTCTGGATCTCGTAATGGTGCTCAGGCAACTACTTCAGTTTCTACAGTCTTAGTTGGGGATAGTGTGGAACGTGTGGAAAGTCAATATTGTACGGTGGATGCTGGGAGAACGCCAAAAGGAAGAGATGATCGTTCGAATGTCACAATTCTTTCCAAGGGGGGACCGGAACTTGTACAAGCGGTGGTTCATGCTTTTCATCCGAGACGAGGTGCGGTAAATTCCACGTCTATTAGTAATCAGTTTTCCTCTTTACAGTCTGATGGTTCTAGTGATGATGATATGGAGATAATTGATACTGAGGGGCATTCTATGGCACAAAGTAGAGGGGAGACACTCAATTCAAATTCTCAATGATAAAGTTCGCTTCTTGGAATATTAGGGGTCTAAATGCCCTAATAAAGCAAAAAAGAGGTACGTGATCTTATTCATGTAAAGCGCCTTTCTTTATGTTGCATCATTGAGTCTAAAGTTTTACATAGTCAAATGGGGGAAGTGTGTGGTAGATTATTTGGTAATTGGAGTTGGATCACTAATGGGTTATTGTGTAATCATGGCACTCGTCTTATTATTGCATGGGACCCGTCTGTTTTGTCTTTGATAATGATTGAGAAGAACCTACAATATGTGCATTGTGAAATTCAGATTATTGGTCATCTTGAGCCCATTTTTATTACCTTTGTTTATGGGTGTAATACGGGAGTGGAAAGGAGGGACCTTTGGCGGGATGTTGGTAAATTTAATGTTTTTGTTCAAAGAAAAGCATGGGTTGCGATGGGTGATTTCAACTCAATGCTTTTTCCTTATGATGGATTGGGTGGTTCTTCTAGACGTAACTCAGATATGGAGGAATTTCATCATTGTTTGGAAGAGGTTGAGCTTTTTGATATCACATATCAGGGGTGCCAATATACCTGGACGCAAAAACCTGCTGGGGGTGACGGTATAATGCGTAAATTAGATCGCATTTTGGGTAATTCAGCATTTATTGCTAGATTTGGGGACGCCTCGGTTATTTTTGAACCAAGAGGGATCTCATATCATTCTCTGGGCATTCTTTCCTTCAAAGTTGGTAGGCGACCTCGTCAACATGGTTTCAAATTTGATAATTTTGTGACTACTCATGTGGACTTCCTTAAGTCTGTGGAGGGGGTGTGGATGAAGCCCCAGAGAGGTTCATATATGAAGAGAGTACTTAGAAAAATACAAGAGATAAAAGGGGTTTGTCGTCGGCTTCGCAATTCTTATGGGTGTTTGGATAAGAGGGTGGCTATGTTAAAGACGGAACTTGATGTTGCTCAATTGGCTTGTGATCTAGACCCTTTTAATGATTTGCTGAAAGAGGACATTGCTCACCTCTTGTTAGCATACCAAAAAGCTAGGAATGATCAAATGGAAATGGTTCGACAAAAAGCTAAGATTTCTTGGCTTAATGAAGGGGATGGAAACTCTAAGTTCTTCTTTCATGCTATGAGAGAGAAGCGTAATAGGAGCCATATTGCT
The DNA here is from genome assembly GCF_001531365.2 of Cynara cardunculus var. scolymus. Classification (NCBI taxonomy): domain Eukaryota; kingdom Viridiplantae; phylum Streptophyta; class Magnoliopsida; order Asterales; family Asteraceae; genus Cynara; species Cynara cardunculus. The sequence goes on from NW_020202915.1 coordinate 21,167, forward strand.
ACTATTATGGATTCTTTTGGTACTATCTTTGAGCATCATAATGTTCCACAAGCATCTGTTAATCATTTTGAAAGTATTCTGGGTAGGTCTAATATGATAGTTCGTCCTTCTATGGTGGATTGTTCTTTCGTTCACTCTTTATCGTTATCGGAGTCTCTGCATTTAATCAGACTTATTACTGATATGGAAATACAGTCTGCTCTGTTCGATATTGGGAATGACAAGGCTCCTGGTCCTGATGGGTTCTCGTCAAAGTTCTTTAAAGCGGCTTGGAGTGTGGTTGGTAGGGATGTTCTTATTGCGGTACATAATTTCTTCTACTCTGGAAACTTAGAGTACCAATTGAATCATACTTTACTTTGCCTAGTCCCGAAGGTTCCAAATGCTTCATGTGTTACTGATTATCGTCCTATTGCCTGTTGTAATGTTTTGCTGAAATGTATCAGTAAAATTATTGCAGATAGGATGAAAGGCTCATTGGATGTTCTTATTAGCAAGGCTCAGGTTCATCCCAGGACGTCAGATAACTGATAATATCTTAATGGCTCATGAGCTTGTAGCAGGTTATCAGAAACCTCAAGGGGAACCAAAGTGTGCGTTTAAGATTGATATTCGGAAAGCTTATGATACAGTTGACTGGCAGTTTCTTCTAGTGATGCTTAAGGGAATGGGTTTTCATCCAGTTATGCTTAACTGGATAAAGTCTCTAATCACATCGCCTACTTTCTCTATTTGTGTTAATGGACAACCAGAGGGTTTTTTCATGGTAAGAGGGGTCTTAGACAAGGGGATCCATTATCTCCTTACTTGTTCACGGTGGTTATGGAAGGTCTATCGATGCTTCTATCAAAATGTATTGAAGAGGAGATTAATTTTGCGTACCATCAAGGATGTGCTGAGATAAAGTTGACCCATGTATGTTTTGCGGACGATCTGTTTATCTTTTCTCAGGGGGATGCTGCCTCAGTTGAAGTGATAAAACGAGCTCTCCAATTGTTTGAGGATCGTTTGGGTTTGTCACCGAGTCTTGAAAAAAGTGAAGTGTTTTTCAGAAATATGGGGTTGGATGTTCAAAATATTATTCGAAACTGCTTGCCTTTTCGACCGGGGGTTTTTCCTATTCGATACCTTGGAGTTCCTCTCTCTCCAGTGCAATTGAAGGTACGTGATTTTAACCCTCTTGTGCTTAAACTAAAATCTCGTTTATTGAACTGGAAAAATAAATTTCTTTCATATGGAGGAAGACGCCAGCTCATCATCTCTGTTCTGCATTCTATGCAAACTTATTGGATGTCGGTATTTCTAGTACCGACAACTACTATCCATGAAATTGAACAGCTGTTCCGTAATTTTTTATGGAATAAAGCGGAGGGTGAAATGGGAAAATGTCGAGTATCTTGGGATAGAGTCTGTTTACCTATACGACATGGTGGTCTTGGTATGAAAAGACTTGCGATTTGGAATCGGTGTTAACTTTTTAAACATATTTAGGACATTCTTACTCGAAGAAATACCATGTGGGTCTCTTGGATTCAGTCTCATTATATTCGGGGCAGGAATTTTTGGATAATCAAGAAGAGGAATGAATGGTCGTGGATTCTTCGGAACCTTTTAGAGTTACGACCTCATTGCAGACGACTTTTCATCTATAATGTGGGAAATGGTCTATCTATGCATGCGTGGGAAGACACGTGGAGTGAGTTTGGTCCCCTTATTCAATTATTGTCTTACAAATTCATAAATGCTCATGGTTTTCACAATAACTCTACGGTTAATGATCTCATGCAACGGCTTGGCACTAATTGGCCGGTGGAATGGTTACAACAATTTCCCCAGTTGCAAAGTATTATGATTCCACCTCCCAGTCAAAGTGAGGATACGGTCAGATGGGTTGATGCTAAATATTCTCGAAAAGAATTTGAGGTAAAAGTGGCATGGCAAACATTACAAGAAGTGGGGCCGATTGTGCATTGGTACAAGGTAGTATGGAATAAAGCATACATACCTAAACATGCTCTTTGCATGTGGATGGCTTGTCAGAATAAATTACCAACCCAAGATCGCCTTAGTCAGTGGAAGCATGAACCTCCAGATTTGAAATGTGTTTTCTGTAAATTAGTGATTGAAACGCACAATCACTTATTTTTTGAATGCAACTACTCGAGTAGTATTTGGGAGGTTATTAAAAAGGAAGTTGGGTTACAGAATTGTCTGAACAAATGGGAGGATATTCTTAACAGGGGTTTATCACAAAGGTGGAAATCATGGTCTACGGTCCAAAAACTTGGTATATCGGCTACGGTATACCATATATGGAGGGAAAGGAACAGAAAGTTCTTTGACAATTACAACCATGCTGGAGACAAAGTTGTGGCTGAGATCAAAATGTAGATCCTTCAAAGAATGGCGTGGAAGACAAAGAAGAAACTCACACGAATCAATGACGTGTGATAATGTGGAAGATGAAGGTGTATGGTTCTGGAAGATGTTGGTGATTTACGCCATATATTTTTTGGCTTGTTTTCACTTTATGTTTTGGTGCATTTCCCTTTGTCTTTTTTGGCTTCTTATGGCGTGGTTTGTGAGTCAAAGTTGCTGTAGTTTTTCTTGCTGATTTGCTCGTTGTAAGGTTTCACTTTTATTCGTCTTTATAAAATTGTGTAACGCCCCAACCCACATATTGCATGTAACACATATTTCAAATCAAAGAAATACATATTCATATACATCTGGGTCCCCTTAGTACAAGAATCTATCATGACCAAATACAAGGTCCAAAAATTTAAAATACAATCTTGTACTAATCATCAAAAGCAACTCTTCATCCAAAATGCATATAAGATAAGCATTATATCTTTTCCTTTCTCTTACCTTCCACACCTCCTGCAATACATATTTTAAAATCACAAAACGTGGGTTAGACTGAAGAGTCTAGTGAGTTACCCTAATCATGTAATTACAGGGTGAAGGATCACCAAAACCTTTATAAAACAACTATTCACATATATATATATATATATCACAAATATATGAATATGCAAGAAGGTATTACCAAATCATTTTCCACTTCCAAGCTAACCACGTAGCTGTATAAATTTCTTACCTTTGAACCAATAGGGTTCCATTTAATGCCACTTTTAAACATTTTCTTATCAAACAAGGTTTAAACAAAGATTCAGGCCAAACCTGATATTTCCTCCTCAATAACATCCAGACTATGATTTTCAATAAGAACCTTGATCCTAAATTTTTAAATCACAAAGAAAATAAAGATTCCAGACCACGGTAGTCTTAATGGATATAATAGAAAGTGTTATATAATACCACACACAGACAATGCCACCCTTATATCAAATGTACACCTCTCCTTGATATGCCACCCTTAAATCAAATGGACACCTCTCCTTGATATGCCACCCTTATATCAAATGGACACCTCTCCTTGATATGCCACCCTTATCACTTCATCAAAACATTTACAAAAATAATTTCGAATAGACCGCAGCTATTGGAATTGTTATCAGTCTAAAAACATTTATATCCAAAACTTCATTTATGATAAAAATAACAATTTCTTTTAAAATCACAAAACATCATCTCAAATCCGGTCAACAAATCCGGTCAACAATTGTTCGATTTAAACACTTAGAAATAAAATCCACTTTGTCTGGATATCAAATCCGGTCAACACACCACACATGCTTTGGACGTTTTAACACTTAAAGACAAAATTCATCTTTTTATCCGGATAACAAGTCCGGACAACATTCCGCTCAAGACTTGACCGGTTTAAATAAACCGCTCCCCATGTGGTCGTATTCCTACTTCTCAGTAAAAAATACAAGTAATACTACCAATTATAAATCTCTCAACACTCAACCGGTTTATCAAACTCCGGACAATAAGCCGCTTAAGGCTTGTCCGGTTTAACTAATCCGGACAATAAGTCGTGTGATAACTAGATCCTGGTTATTACCCAAGGTATTTAATACGTGATTATCTGATTTAATAATTACGTGATAGCATGATAATTGATACATGCCGGTATGAGAATTTGTGAATTAAATGAAAATATATATATATATATATATATTTTTTTTGTGTGAATATATATATGATTATATTATGCATGCATGTGCTATGTATGTATGCATGGGTGTATGTGAGTTTTCATACATGAGGTGGAGGGAGATATGGAAGGCGATCTAAACCAACCTTTCCCTACTTGGGAGGTATAAAGGGGGCTTCACCTCCTCATTTTCCTTTTCCCTGCCATTTTAAGAAAGTTGAGAGGTTTTGAGAAGAGTGTTGTCCGGTTTGCTTTAAGAAAGAGATTTCAAGTTGGTTGCAAGTGTCAAGTTTCAAAAGAGATTGATTTCAAGCGTTTTGGTTTCAAAAGCTTTATAAGGTGAGTGGTTTCTAAATCTTTTTGTATAAAGATTTTACTGGTTTATTTGCATGCTTCGTATTGTTTTTATTTGAAAAGAAACCATGATTAATTTGTTTAAGTGTTTATCCGGACAAAGGGTGACCGAATAAGCATTTAAACCGGACAAGCCTTGAGCGGCTTAGTGACCGGACTAGTTTTAAACCGAACAAACCATGAGCGGTTTGTTGTCCGGAGTTGGTAAACCGGTTGAGTGTCGGGCGGTTAATTGGTAGTATTACGTATGATTTTATACTGAGAAGTAGGAATACGACCACATGGGGAGCGGTTTATTTTTAAACCGGACACATCTTGAGCGGACTATTGTCCGGATTAGATACACGTTCAATATGAATATTGTTCTAAGTGTTAAACCGTTCAACGA
>NW_020202916.1:0-14891 GCF_001531365.2 Cynara cardunculus var. scolymus
TCTGGTCATGAAGACCAGAAGCTCTGGAAGAGAGACCAGAGGGGCTCTGGTCCTGTGTTGAAATATATTCTAAGTATGGTTTGAAACTAGAGGCTTTGGTCGTGAAGACCAGAAGCTCTGGAAGAGAGACCAGAGGGACTCTGGTCCTAAATGTCGAAATATATTCTAAGTGTGGTGTGAAACCAGCGGCTATGGTCGTGAAGACCGGAAGATCTGGAAGAGAGACGAGAGGGGCTCTGGTCCGGAATGTTGAAATATTTTCCAAGTGTGGTTTAGAACCAAAGGCTCTGGTCGTGAAGACCAGAAGCTCTGGAAGAGAGACCAAAGGGGCTCTGGTCCTGCTTGTCGAAATATTTTATAAGTGTTGTTTGAAACCAGAGGTCCGATGGATCGAGGCAATATGTTTTTAATTTTACTTCATAAGATGATTGATTTGAAATAAATGTTTTGGTGATCTTCACCCTGCATTACATAGAAGGGAACCTCACTAGACATTCATGTCTAACCCTCATTTTGTGTTTTCAAATTATGTGTGCATGATAATAAGGGAAAGCGTGTTATGTGAATTACTTCCCTATATGCTTAGCAGTTTTGGAAGCTTAGATGCTAGAATACAAGATTATGTACTTTTGGAATTTTTGGGTTGTGTATTTTATATTCCAAACTCTTGTATCATGGACCTATGTAAGGAAAACATGTATTCTATGTATCAACATATGTGTTATATGTAATATGTGGATTGGGGTGTTATAGAGATGGTATCAGAGCCTACGTTTAAGGGATTTAGGTGATCAATTGTGTGATGATGCCTAGACTTAAACTATTCTATTGCATATTAGGGTCCCATACATAGTTAGAACCTTTGGAATAAATATGATAAATTAAGAGATCAGTGTGTAAGGTACATTTGGAATTACATCTGGCCAATGTAATTTTGAATCTACAGGTACATATCTGAACTTGAATATTTTATTGTATTTGAGAATGTGGAAATGTGTTATTTAATTATGAAATCTACAGATGGCAAGTCAGTGCCGAAGATCATAAAGACTAGCTGATCTTAGTGAAGCTATAAAATTCTCCCATCGAAGCCCCTATTAGTACCACATGAGGTAGAGGCAGAGGAAGAGGGAGAAATCAAACAAGGGAGAGAAATTATCAATCGGAAGGCTATCAAGCAGAATCCAACCCCGGGGATAACAATCCAGAACCAGTACCACAGCCAGAATTTATAACTAGAAATATGCTGGCTGAAGAAATGGGAAAGTTAAGGGAAACCTTAACATCAATATTGAAAATGCCTACAAGGGTGGAAACAGAACGAGTAGAGATAAATTCTTCCATACCGACACCAAGCATAAAAGGAGGGGATATTAAAATGTTTCTAACATGCAAACCACCAGCTTTTTCGGTTGAGCGAGATCCAGTTAAAGCTATGTGTTGGATAAAAGAGATTGAATCAGTATTCAATACCATACGTTGTCCAGAAGCCGACAAAGTCAGGTTTGCTATATCAGTTCTGAAATCTAATGGTTTGTATTGGTGGGAAATAGAGTCTCTTGGAAGGATGGATATTTTACAAACCTTGTCGTGGGCAGAATTTGTGAACAGATTTAAGGAACAATTTTGTCCTAAAACAACGGTTAGGCAAATGGAAAAGGATTCTTGAAGTTAGAACAAGGCTCTGGATCAGTTAGAGAATACACAGAAAAGTTCATAGATCAGTTAGAGAATACACAGAAAAGTTCATAGAGTATTCTAGATTTGCTGAGCATTACATATCCTCTGAAGCAAGAAAAGTTGAGAGATATATCTGGGGTTTGAAACCCTYGATTAGAGAATTTGTTATAGCGATGAATCCTACCACATTTTCATTGGCAGTCRACGCAGCTGAAATTATAGAAAGAAACAAAAATAGAAGTGATGAAGGAAAACAAATAGAAAAGAGGAAATGGGAAGGATCTTCAACAGGATATCGAGGATCCAAGTCCTTTAARTWCAACAAGAAAMCAATGCAGAGGYCGATAGAAAAGATTTGTCCTAGGTGTYGACAATATCATCAAGGAGAATGCAAACCAGAACCAATGAAATGCTTCAATTGTGGKGAGATTGGACATTCATCGAGATAYTGTCCAATRAAYAAAAGATGTTTCAAATTTAATTCACCAGATCACTTTAAAGATCAATGCCCACAGCTCAAAACTCCACAACTAAGTTTGGGAAATAGTACAACAAGTGGTCGAGGAAGACCAAGTTTGAATAGAGGAGGGCTAGGAAGGACGCAAGGACGATCCTTTCAGATGACTAAAAATTAGGCAGAGGCAGTTCCAGACGTTGTAACAGGTACCTATTCCATCAACTTCGTATATGCTAAACTGCTATTTGATTCGGGAGCAAACTTTTCATTCGTATCTCCTGCTTTTGCTGAAATTGCATGTTTAGTTTCTATGCCACTTGACAAAAAGTTAGTGGTTGACTCCGCTAATAGTCAAGAAATTATTGCTTATGTGTTCGAAAAATGTACCATTTCCATCAAGGGTTGTGCGTTGCCCATTCGGTTATTCCCTATGTCGATGAAAGAACTCGATGTAGTGGTGGGTATGGATTGGTTAGCTGGAAATCAGGCAACTATTTTGTGTAACCAAAAAAAGATTGAAATTAAGTTGCCAGGCAACGGAATAGTTATCATAGATAGTGATCATCGGGATTATCATACCAGTCTTCTTTCCATATTGAAAGCCCGTAAGTGTATGCAAAAGAAATATCAGGGATTTTTGGCTTATGTTATCGATGCAAATAAAGAAAAGAAAGAGTTAGAACAGATCCCAATTGTCAAAGAATACCCAGAAGTCTTTCCCAATGACTTGTCTAATCTTCCACCAGACCGAGCTATTGAATTTAGGATTGATTTGATACCCGGTGCAGCACCTGTAGCCAAAACACCATATAGATTAGCCCCATCAGAGTTGAAAGAATTGGTGACTCAACTGAAGGATCTACTTGACAAGGGTTTTATGAGACCAAGTACTTCACCTTGGGGAGCTCCGGTGTTATTTGTTAAAAAGAAGGACGGGTCAGTGAGAATGTGTATAGATTTTTGGGAGCTTAACAAAATGACAATTAAGAATAAATATCCATTACCCAGGATTGATGATTTATTTGATCAATTATTTGGAGCCAGTTACTTCTCAAAGATTGATCTGCGATCCGGATATCATCTACTGAAAGTCAGAGAAGAAGATGTTCCTAAAACTGCATTCAGAACAAGATATGGACATCATGAATTTTTAGTTATGCCTTTTGGCCTAACAAATGCACTAGCAGCTTTCATGGACCTAATGAACAGGGTGTGCAAAGAATATCTTCATAAGTTTGTTATTGTGTTCATCGATGACATCTTGATATACTCCAAATTAGAAGCAGAACATGCAGAACATCTTCACCTGATTCTAAGCCTCTTAAGGAAAGAAAAGTTGTATGCCAAGTTATTGAAATGTGAGTTTTGGTTAAAGGAAGTTAAATTCCTTGGCCATGTTGTATCACAAGAAGGAATCAAAGTGGATCCATCAAAAATCGAAGCAGTAGAAAAATGGGATACACCAAGAAACCCTTCAGAAATCAAAAGTTTTCTAGGCTTGGTCTGTTATTATCGCAAGTTTATTAAGGATTTTTCAAAAATAGCGGTACCTTTGACCAAGTTGACTCGAAAAGATATTAAGTTTCATTGGGCTGAAGAACAAAGTAAGGCTTTTCAAACCTTGGAAGATCGCTTGTGCAGCGCACCAATTCTATCTCTACCCGATGGAGCATAAGACTTCATTGTTTATAGTGATGCATCGAAGCTTGGCTTAGGCTGTGTTTTAATGCAAAAGGGAAAGTTAATTGCATATGCATCACGACAACTGAGAGATCATGAGAAGAAGTACCCAACGCATGATATGGAATTAGCAGCTGTAGTATTCGCCTTAAAAATCTGGAGGCACTATTTGCTAGGAACAAAGTGCAAAAGTTATACAGATCACAAAAGCCTTCAGCATTTGTTCAATCAGAAAGAGTTAAACATGAGGCAGCGTCGATGGATAGAATTAGTCAATGATTATGACTGTGAAATTCTTTACCATCCAGGAAAAGCTAATGTCGTAGCTGATGCGTTAACCCGAAAAGAAAGAGGAGGAATTATCAAAGTCATGGCAATGAAAATAAATGTGAGACCAGATTTTCATACAGATATTCAAAGGTGTCAAGTTGAAGCTGTTACAGAAGGTCACTTGAAAACCGAAAGATTGGGAAAAATGATGGATAACTTAGAAAAGAATGATAAAGAGGTACCGATAAAAGAGAATTATTCATTGGAAAAGTTAGCTCAGATTTATATTAAGGAAATTGTGACAAGACATGGAGTTCCACTATCTATCATTTTGGACAGAGATAGCAGATTTACATCGAAATTCTGGGAAAGTTTTCAAAAGGCATTAGGATCTCAAATTCGATTAAGCACAACATATCATCCTCAAACAGACGGACAAAGTGAAAGAACAATTCAGACACTTGAAGATATGCTAAGGGCTTGCATCATAGATTTTGGAGGATCATGGGAAGATCATCTTCCATTAATAGAATTTTCATACAATAATAGCTATCATTCCAGTATCAAAGCGGCTCCTTATGAAGTGTTGTATGGTCGGAAATGCCGAACCCCTGTATGTTGGAATGAGGTAGGCGAGAAACAATTAACAGGTCATGAGATTGTGCAAGTAACTTCTGAAAAAATTGATCAAATTCGGGAAAGAATCAAAACAGCTCAAGATCGTCAGAAAAGCTATGCAGATAAGCGCAGGAAATCAATTGAATTCTGCGTAAATGATTTAGTAATGTTGAAAGTTTCTCCCTGGAAAGGAGTTATGAGATTTCAGAAGAGAGGTAAACTCAGTCCAAGATATATTGGTCCATTCAAAATTTATAAACGGGTTGGACAAGTAGCTTACCAATTGGAATTACCAGAGGAACTTAGTCTGATTCACAATACTTTCCACGTGTGAAACCTAAGGAAATGCCTTGCTGATCCTAGTATGGCAATACCACTTCCGGAGATTAAGTTGGATGACAAATTAAATTTTGTAGAAACTCCAGAAGCTTTAACCGACCACAAAACCCGTGTGTTGAGAAACAAGGAAATAAGTCTAGTAAGGGTACAGTGGCGATTTTATAAAAGATCAGAAGCAACATGGGAATTAGAATCAGAAATGAAAGAAAAATATCCATGGTTGTTTGAATGAATTCCGGGACGGAATTCTTTTTAAGGGGGGAAGAATRTTATAACCGGGTCTGAGACAACCTGGGTTGAGGTAAATTATACATGTTTATTATGTGGATTATGTGAAATGTGCATATTTAAGTAGAAATGCATGAAGCATTTATGTGAAATATGAACATGATATCATGCATATTATGAAAAGATAGCATGACATATATAATTGATACATGTATGCATGTAGTGTGAAGCATGCATGAGGTGGTGTTTATTGAGTTTATTTATTCGGGTGAAATCATTGTATCTTCATGGTTAAGAAATCATGAATTTTATAATGTAAAATCCACCGCCCAAGATTATTTCTATTGGAGGAAGCTTTCACCGCCTTTAAGTTTTTATAACTAAAATAATCTTCACTGCCTGGGTGAGAGTATTTAAAGAAGTAAAAAGATAAGATTTTATCTTATCATTTCAAATTGAAGTATGTTCAAAAGAGAAAGAAAGCTTGTGGAGGTGAAAAGTGTTCTTGAAGATTCTGTGCTAAGAATAAGCTTTTGCTGTGTGTTTATCTTCAAGAAATCTATTTGATAAGGTGAGTTCTTAAACTACCGTTGATTATAACTATTGAGTTTTGATATTGGTTTTGAGGTTAAGATGATAAACTRTTTTTAACAGTTTTATGATGTTGTTATTTTGGAGTCTGGTTTTGATAAATATGAAACAGACTTGTGTTCTTCAACCGCCTTGAGAAGTAGCTGTTTGAATCTGTTTTTGGAATTGTTTTGGAAAGAATTAAACAGTATCCGGGTTTTTAAAACAGTTTGAAAGAGTTTATGGAAAAACAGAGTTTTCAACTGTTTTGAGGAGAACAGATTGTTCTTGAAAATAAAAGGTTTTAAGTATAAACCTATGTTGGAACCATGATATTGGTTTGAGGATTATGAATAGGTTCACTCTGATATGTGACTGAGGTTTGTCTTTGGATGAACTACTTCATATTAAAGAGCAGGAGGATATAAGGGTGGAACATCATGTAAAGGAGATAATCTGGAGGATATAAGGTGGGACGRTATCGGCATCGCCTAACTCTTACCATGATAACTATTAGAGTTACARCAGATTAGAATTCTCACTTCTTGGTGATTTGAGGATTTAGAGATGTTGTCTTTAGTAGAAATGATGGTAATGATGTGATGGTATTGGAGATAATATAATTGAGTAATAATGYTTTRGGTAAAAGYATWGATTATGAGGGAAYAGAGGAGCTCTGGTTATACCTTGCWAGGACCARAGAAKCTCTGATTGACTCTCATAATGGAACCAGAGGTTGCTGGTTATTTATAAAAAATCTTTTATAAGATTTATTGGTTTGGAAAAATAAGCATTATATCTTGAGAAGAAAGCTTAGTGATTTGATTCATTGTTTTGAAATGGTTTTTTGAAAGAGTCTCTATACTTAGATTTTTTATGAAAAACAGACCAGAGGAGCTCTGTTTGGTCATGTCTTTGGAACCAGAAGCTCTAGTTAGTACAACCAGAGGCTCTGGTCGAACATGAACTTTTTATAATTGCTCGTTTTATGTAAAAGGTTATCTTTTGATTGAAAAGACCATTTTTGAGAAATTATGAGTCAAAGGTGTTGGTTAGTACAACCAGAGGCTCTGGTCATCAAGACCAGAAGCTCTAGAAGAGAGACCAGAGGGGCTCTCGTCCTGTGTTGAAATATATTCTAAAAGTATGGTTTGAAGCCAGAGGCTGTGGTCGTGAAGACCAGAAGCTCTGGAAGAGAGACCAGAGAGGCTCTGGTCTTAGGTTTTGAAAAGGTTTTGAAATATTTTCAAAGTTTTGTGGGTTCAACCAGAAGCTCTAGAAGAGAGACCAGAGGGGCTCTGGTCCTAAATGTCGAATTATACTCTAAGTGTGGTGTGAAACCAGCGGCTCTGGTCGTGAAGACCAGAAGCTCTGAAAGAGAGACCTGAGGGGCTCTGGTCCTGCTTGTCAAAATATTTTCTAAGTGTTGTTTGAAACCAGAGGTCCGATGGATCGAGGCAGTATGTTTTTAATTTTACTTCATAAGATGATTGATTTGAAATAAATGTTTTGGTGATCTTCACCCTGCATTACATAGAAGGGAACCTCACTAGACATTCATGTCTAACCCTCATTYTGTGTTTTCAAATTATGTGTGCAGGTAACAATAATAAGGGAAAGCGTGTTAAGTGAATTACTTCCCTATATGCTTAGCTGTTTTGGAAGCTTAGATGCTAGGATACAAGATTATGTACTTTTGGAATTTTTGGGTTATGTATTTTATATTCCAAACTCTTGTATCATGGACCTATGTGGGGAAAACATGTATTCTATGTATCAATATATGTGTTATATGCAATATGTGGATTGGGGTGTTACATGAACAATACCATCAGATTCCCTTCTTTAACGACCGCTTTGCCTTTCGACTTAGGGCCCTGGTTCGTTGATGAGCTGACTCTTCTTCCCTTTGCACCCCCCGAGGGCGACTCCCTTGGTGGCGGTTGTTGGCTTTTGATACTGGATGGTGAAGTCATCTTCATCATCATCGTCATCATCACCATCTAGGTCACTTCCGGGATCTGGAAGATCAGGTTTGTCATCTTCATCTTCATCTTCATCGTCTTCATCATCATCATCACCAGCAACGGGTGTAGAGGTGATGGGAAGATCATCATCCCTTGGGATGGCATCAACTCCCTCAGCTGTAGAAGCTTCATCGGAGGTTGGGATTATAGGAGCAACTTCAGCCTCGGTCTTGGAGCTTTAGCTTCAACTGCAAGGATTACTGGAGCAGCAGCAGCAGATGGTCCAGCAGCGTTGGACCTCATCTCCCCCTCTCTGACTAAGACTTTGGAGTACAAGCCAGAGAGTTCATCCAAGCACTGATGCTGGAGAACCATCTTTCCCTCTAGCCTTGACAGAGCGTAGGCTAGGGTTGTCGTTGCTCCACGCGTCTCATTGAGCTGAGCACGATCATTAGCAGAGAAGGAAGGAGGGATCACTAGAGCTGGTTGACGGACATCATCCAGGATCTGCTGAAGAAGTCCCGTCTGGTGAAGAGAGAGATCCTGAGCATCATCAGCCCTGTTGGATAGAACAACAATGGCCTCAGCGTTGGTTCAGAGAGCTTCTTGGAGAGTTAAGAGATGACTCTTTACTTCTTGAACATCAGCTTTGATAGCTGAGAGGTCCGCATCAATTTCAGCCTTGCGAGGCATCTCTTGGTGAACTTCAACCATCTTGTAGAAAATGGAATCGATGGCCGGGAGAAGAAGCTTGACATCTGATGCCATGTCATAATCTTCGTTATCTTCGTCTTCGTCAATGGAATCATCTTCCCCATCTTCTTCCTTCTCTTCCCTATCTTCTTATTTCTCTTCTACGTCCATGGACTGGGGCATAGAAGAAGGACCTGCAAGAGATGAAGGGTGAGCATTAGGAGGCTTATGGTTAGGACAAATGAAGTGATAGGAAGTTGGAATACCTGAGGGGCCATCAATGACATCCAAAATATTTGCACTGGCGTGAGTAAAGATATCCTCGAGATGATGGACATCAGTATGCTGAGGAGCATTGAGAGAAGAAACCTTAGGTCCAGTGGTGTGTGTTTCAGCATCAGGGAGAACAGTTGTTGATACATCATCAACATCTGTAAAGACCAAGGAAGGAGGAGAAGAGAAAATGGTTTAGAAGCGACGTGGGTGCTCAGCGGTGGTGATTTGGGTCACTGAGGCCGTTGGGGTAGGTGCCACTGATACGACAGTATTTGGAAAAGTCACTGAAGAGCTAGGAGGGTTAGCTAAAATTGCCTCGGGGTTAGCTGAAATCTGTCAAGAGGTTTCAGCCAAAGATGTGGCTATCCCCTTTTTGGTCTTCTTGGCTCTCTGAGGAGAACCAAGAGTTGGTTGAGAAGGTTTTTTGGAGGAGGTTTTGGTGGCTGGGCTAGACTTGTGGGTGTTTTCCCTTATCCTGGCCACCTGAGGAGAGGAGGTAGTGAGGGACACTATAAAAAAGAGTGTCACATCACTGTCCCTCAGCTTATGATCTAGAATCCTGGATCCAAGCTTGGAAACCTGAAGGTTGCCTTCCGTAGAGTATTTAACTCCAAAGATCTTGGCAAAGACCATGGAAAGGAACCTGGTGTAAGGCACCACTTTTTCTTGCTGGCGCTTGTTCAGCTTTTGCACCAGGTCATCGAAAATGACCGCAATATAATTTATATTGCGACGCTGAATGGCAGAAAGGCTAATCGTCAAGGCGATCCTAGAGGCCTAGTTCTGACCTCCAGTCTTTCCACTCATAGACTGGATGAAGTGAGAGAACATATATTGCCAGATCGTTGACATCATGTTCTTCTCAATCTTTGACAAGGACTTCATGGGAGCATTTGAGTCCTTCATCATTGGTCATTGATAGCCAATGGCATCGAGACATTCGATAATCTCGGCCGTTGTAGGTTCGATGTCGATGGGGCCTTTGGGAAGGCAAAGAGCCGTCCTCATCGTGTTCACACCAAACTTCACGGACATACGATTGAACGTGAAGTTGACTTGTTCAACTTGGCGGCCATGCATGTCTTCGACATCAACCACCTCAGCAGTGAACCAGAACTACTGTAAGAGTTCCTTAACCAAGATGGGTTCATGGTTGAGGGTAAAACCGAGCGACGTGTTTCAGGAAGTCAGCCGCCTCTTGGTAATACGCCTTGGATGAAGGGATGTCCAACAAGGAAATGTGGTTGTTGGCCTTGAAGGACACCTCGTCAGGGTGAATCCAATGTTCTTGTCAGCCATATGTTTTTAATAAGAAAAGATAAAACAGTCTGCTAGTAAAACTAAGATTTGTATTGGAGAGATATATAGGTAAAGTTTTTGAATCAAGAAAAACTTCTTTTGAAAAATCCTTGAAGAAGGATTAGGGTTTTTCAAGTAGAATGTGTTTAAAGAGAAGTGATTATTACCATGTAAGAGTTGATTGAATAATCATCGATGTTTAATATTTTAAGTGAACAAGGTTCTAAAAATTATCAAACGTATTTCTTAGAAGAAGATTTAGGAGAAGAAATTGTGACTTTAACAGTTATAGAGTGAGAGGTCGTGGAAGAACTTGAGAGATTTAGAAAGTATTTCTTGCTTGGTAATTTCAGCAAAGGTTCGTCTTTGAAATTTTGAAAGCGTAAAGAGAAAAATGGAGGAGAGGTCTCATATTTATAGGTGGGAGGACAGAGAAGAAATATGAGAGAGAGAAAAGACGATGGTTGAGGAAACGGGCCATGATGAGAAAATGGCACGTTCTCATCCATGATTGGATGGCATAAAATGAGGTAGCGTATGACAGTACCTTTTTGCGCATCTCAAAGCGTTAAGCATTATAATAGAGAATGTCGTCAATAAGACGGTTCATTAACTATTTTCTTTTAAAAACAAAAAGGTTTTTTGGAAAATGAAGAGTCATTTAGTGTTTAACAAATCACTGAAAAGACCATTAAAACATTTTTATCAATGAAGTCAGAAATCTTCAGTGATAGTTTTAAGGCATCAGTGTCAGTGATAAAAGAATCACTGAACCTGGCATTTAAAAGAAAAATTGAATCACTGAACATAAAGCATTCAGTGAACATATTTATTTTTAAGAGAATAAGTAGAAAGAGTTATACTTATTTATGGTAAGTGATCCAAGTATCACTGAAACCAAATTTTAAAACATTTTAGTCACTGAAGAGGAAAAACTTCAGTGAAGGTTTTAAGTTTTGAAGAAAAGAGAAGAGTAATCATACCTTAGAGAGAATAGATACATCACTCAAAAGTTCAGTGTCAGAGGTAGAGCACTGAATCATTTCACTTACTGAACGATGTTAATAGCTGAAGATTATTCTTCAGTGTTTACCATCCCTAGTTTGCTGATCAAGATGTTAAATATTGTCACATCAAGAGCCTTGGGAAAATGGTCAACGAGCTGGTACTCAGTTGGAACGAAGTGAAGTTCAATATTACCATTCATAACATGATCTCTAATAAAATGATATTGGATCTCGATATGTTTGGTCTTGGAGTGAAGTACATGGTTATTTGCAATTGTAATAGGACTAGTGCTATCACAATAAATATGAACCTTTGAAAATTGAAGATCATAGTCCATCAGCTGGTTTTTCATCCAAAGAATTTGGGCACGACAACTACCAGTGGCTACATATTCAGCTCTAGCTGTTGATGTGGACACTGAGTTTTGTTTTTTGCTTGTCCAGTTCACCAACTCTCCACCTAGAAGCTGACAGCCTCTAGTAGTGCTCTTCCTATCAATTTTGCAACCTACAAAATCACTATCCAAAAAACCTATTAGGTCAAAGCCTGAACCTTTAGGGTACCAAAGACACATGTTAGGAGTTCCCTTAAGATATCTGAAGATGCGTTTTACAGCAATCAGATGGGATTCCTTTGGCTCAGCTTGATATCTTGCACATAAGCATGTAGAGTACATAATATTTGGTCGACTAGCTGTTAGATACAGCAGGGATCCGATCATTCCTCTTAAACAGTTACGTTTACAGGCTTTCCATTTGGATCCTTGTAGAGAGAGAGTGGAGGAGCCATTTGAGTCTTCATAGATGAATTATTTGATAAATCAAACTTCTTCAGCATGTCACGAACATATTACTTTGATTGATAAAGATACCTTTATCTGATTGTTTGATTTGGAGACCTAAAAAGAAGGTTAGTTCTCCCATCATGCTCATCTAATATTTTTTCTTCATGCGATTAGCGAACCAAAAATACAAAGAGGGATTAGTGAAACCAAATATAATATCATCGACATAAATTTGGACTAGAATGATGTGATCCTTAACTTTCCTACGAAATAAGGTCTAGTAAATCTTTCCACGAACAAATTTCTCAGGGATGAGAAATGAGGAAAGGGTATCATACGAGGCACGAGGAGCCTATTCAAACCCATAAAGAGCATTATCCAATCGATAGACATGGTTTGGATACTTAGGGTCAAGATACCCTTGAGGTTGTTCAACATAAACTTCCTCTTGAAGTTTCCCATTTAGGAAAGCGCTCTTTACATCCATTTGGTAGACTTTAAAGTCTCTATGGGCAGCAAAGGCTAGAAAGAGTCGAATAACTTCGAGTCTAACCACTAGTGCCAATATTTCATCATAATTGATCCCTTCTTCTTGTCTATAACCCTGAGCAACAAGTCGAGCCTTCTTGCGGGTTACCACACCATCTTCATCCAACTTGTTGTGATAGACCCATTTGGTGCATATCACTGATTTGTCAGAAGAACGTGGGACAAGGTACCAGACTTTGTTTCTATCAAACTCTATAAGCTCCTCTTGCATGGCAAGGACCCATCTAGGGTCAGAGATAGCATCATTGATTTTCTTGGGTTCAACTAAAGAAAGAAAGTTGACAAAGAGACAGATATTACCTAGACCACGACAAGTGTTGATACTTGCATCTGGATCACCATGAATTTGATGAACTGGATGGTCTTTAGTCCATCGTTGAGCCGGTAGAGGAATTTCATCTGAGTAGGTAAGTTCAGGAACAGAATATGAGGCTTCAGCTATAGTGTCTTCTCGCTAAAGGAGCCTCCGATTCAGTGACTGAAACAGGTTCAGATGGTGAATGCATTTCATTCACTGATTGTTCAGTGTTTGAAGTAGAAGGAAGAATACAGCTAATAGGCACGGCAGCAATCTCTGAAGAAGATGCGTTGGAGTGACTAGCTGTAACTGGAATGATAAGTGGATCATCATCAGCATCAGGGGATTCAGTGTTGAGAGGAACACTGTAGGAAGCTTCAAGTTGTCCATAGTGAGAGAACATCCAGTTTTCTAATTCATCCTCATCATTTAAGATGGGTCTTGAATTACCTGATTGAGATTCATCAAAGGTGACATGAATAGATTCTTCTATCGTCTGTCTTCGTTTGTTGAATACTCTGAAAGCTTTGGACACTGAAGAATATCCAAGAAAGACTCATTCATCAGCTTTGGGATTGAACTTTCCAAGTTGGTTGCGATTGTTGAGAACGTAACAAGTACAACCAAATATATGAAGAAAACTTATAGAAGGCTTTCTTCCATGAAAAAGTTCATAGGCTGTCTGTTAGCTCTCATATTTCATTTAATGTAAAAGTATGAAAAAGTATTACTGCAAGTGTTAACAGAAGGGTTCTACCACAGAAGACCAACAACAGAAGATGATCATTCGTACAAGTCAAGATTGACAGAACCTCTGTTGTCTCTCACAGAGGTTTTGGAAAATGGTCCTCTGGTATCAAGTGCTTACAAGTCATATCCAGCAGAGCCTCTGGGATGACTCACAGAGGGTCTGCAGTTTATCTTCTGTGAAGAACCACTTCTCACTGCTTTACTTAGGTCTGTTAGCTGCACGTGCTTATCACGTGACTATGTTTGTAATCTGCTTTATTTGAACGACTTAGATCATTTCACTTGTCTAGGTCATGTCAAAAAAGCCGTTAGGAACTAGTATAAATAGCAACTTAGGCCTTTGTAATTTATTGTGCTTCTGTATTGTAATTGTCAATATTTTCAATAGAATTGAAAATCATTTGAAGCTTTTCTCTTGTGTTCTTCATTCTTCATCTGTGTGTTCTTGGTTGATTTCTTACTCTATTTATTCATATATTGTTTCCGCTGCACTGTTATTGTCTAAAAGATCATCCAGAGTATTTGATTAATATCATTAGTTGAATCTAAAGGTCCTAACAATTGGTATCAAAGCAGGAATCAAATTCTAATTTGATTTATTCTGTTCTTSGTATTAATCTGCATTTGCTCAAGAACACCAGTCTTCTTCTTCAGGTTACCCTGTTTTACTCTATTCTATCAGTTTCATCTTATTCCTATTTTTTCTTCTTCTTTCAATGGCAAATCTGGCCAATACATCTTTCATGAGCACTGGTTCTCAATCTAAACCTCCCACGCTTATATGTGAGGAGTACCCCCAATGGAAGGTGCGAATGGTTAATTTTCTGGAAGGAATTCATCCAAGGATATGTGAATTTCTGTATAATCCTCCTTATGTCCCCATGAACTTAATTCCTAGAGTTCCAGCCACTGGAACAACTCTAGAAATTCCCGAGCATTATGAACCACCACCTGTTGCAAATTGGAGTGATGAGGACAAAATTATGGTTGAATTGGGCAGCAAATACAAACGATTGTTAATTATGGCAATACCTCACGAAATCTTTAAATGCATCGATCACTGTCAATTATCCATGGATATTTAGGCAGAGTTAGAGAAGCAAATTGAAGAAGGTAAGAAAACACTCAAAAACAATCGATCAATTTGCATTGACGAGTATCACAGCTTCAAGGCGAAAGAAGGCGAATCCCTGTCTGGCAGATACCTTCTGGGTTGATGCTATGCAAGACGAGCTAGTTCAATTTGATAGAAACCAGTTATAGACACTTGTACCTATGCCAACTGGGAAGCTTGCTATTGGCACCAAGTGGGTTTTCCGTAATAAGAAAGATGAGCAAGGGGTGGTGGTAAGGAACAAGGCAAGATTAGTTGCTAAAGGGTATTGCCAGGAAGAGGGTATTGACTATGAAGAAACTTTTGCTCCT
>NW_020202916.1:15080-22973 GCF_001531365.2 Cynara cardunculus var. scolymus
CTAACCTTTTTCTTAGGTCTACAAGTAAAGCAATCAGCCGAAGGCATATTCATTAACCAATCCAAATATGTTCATGACCTATTGAAGAAGTACAAAATGCTCGACGCTTCTCCCATGAGGACTCCCATGGCTCCAGGCTAGAAACTTAATAAGGACATTAATGGTCCACCTGTAGAGTGCAAGCTCTACAAAGGCATAATTGGATCCCTCTTATATTTAACTACTAGTAGGCCTGATATCATGTTTTCCACGTGTATATGTGCCAGGTATCAGGCTAATCCTAAAGAATCACATCTTAGTGCAGTTAAGAGGATCCTACGTTATTTAAAGAAACCAACTCTTGGACTATAGTACCCTCTGCATTCAAATATTGATATAGTGGCGTATACGGATTCAGACTATGGTGGATACCAAATTGACAGAAAGAGCACCTCTGGGAGCTGCCAGTTTCTTGGAGGAAAACTAGTGAGTTCGTCTTCAAAGAAGCAGAACTGTGTCTCAACTTCCACAGCAGAGGCTGAATATATAGCTGCTGCAAGTTGTTGTTCACAAGCTCTATGGATGCAGACCCAACTACGTGACTACGGCTACTCTGTCAACAAAGTCCCCATCCTCTATGATTCAAAGAGTGCTATTGCAATTTCAGCCAATCCAGTCCAACAYTSTAAGACAAAGCATATCGACATAAGGTACCATTTTCTTAAACATCAAGTTGAAGAAGGTAATGTCGAGTTATACTTTGTAAAATCAGAATTTCAATTGGCTGACCTCTTTAATAAAGCCCTAGATGAGAAAAGGTTCAATTTCCTTGTTGAAAAGATAGGAATGACATGTCCAGAGTCCTAGTTGATGGTTGTCTTATTCTTTATTCTTTTCTGTATAAATATTTTCCTTTAAATTTTATTGTGTATATATTTTTATTTCTTGAATAACCTTTCACTTGATTTTTATTTAAATAGGTTTAACCTCGCAGAGACTTGCAACGTTTAAGGGGGAGTTTGTGCTTATAAATAATAAAACCTCTTGAAGAAGAAAAATGTTTTTAGTCACAGAAGTCTTTTCACAGATTCTATGTGATCACTTGCATAGGCTCTTTGAACGGACCCTCTGTCGACACTTCTTCTTAGGATTTTAAATGGTTTTTGTTTCTTGGAGGAGCCATGGAAGCTGGGTCAGAGGGGGAGTTTTTGAAATGAAAATCAAACCACAGAAGGTGCCAAAACCTTTTGAAGTATCTTCTTCTCAGAGGTCAATTTATCAGAACCTCTGGTGCTTCTAACAGAGGCTCTGTGGATTTTAACTAAGCAAGTACTCATCTCTCTGTGGATTTTCAAAACCGTTTAGGTAATAAAAAGGTGTAACATTATAAGCAGGCTCGGCACATAACACAGAGGCTCTGTTACCCTTAGGTCTCTGACAAAACTCTCTTAATATTTCTTGTCTATTGATATGGTGCGCGTGGTTATGTGGATAAGGGTTAGAACCAACACGCACGTGTCAGAAAAGGGGGCGCACGTCATCAATCGCGCGTCTTCCCAACACGACGTGTCATACCTTTTGAGCCGTTTCAACCTAAAACCACTCATCACGACCTTTCGTCAATAAAACAGTTCAATTCAAAATTCTCACTATAAATACCCCTTTCCCCCCAAATAAAAAAACCTTTACCATACTCATATTCTCCGGCGAACCTGCAACTTGCGAACCTCTCAAGCAAAACCTGCAAAAATGTCTTCCTCCTCAGCATCTGCTCAATCAGTCAACGTCTCCAGTGACAACGAACTCACACAGACCCAAGCTCTAACGTCTCACGCCCTATCCTTTGTCCAAAACCGATGAGAAGGTCGTGCTCGTGAAAAAGCCCAACAACTACTACTTCGTTCCATCAAACAAAGGTTTCCCTGAATTTACTTTCCCCCTCCTCGAAATTCTAAGGAATCATCCCCTGTTCTATGCCCTTTCTGCTACCAAATCGACCCCTGAGTCCTACATAACACAATTTCTCTTAAGTTCTTACATAACAACATTGGACAACTCTGGACTGAGCATTGTGGTTTACGCCTCTCATCCTACCAATAAATCATTGGTACCCATGGAACTAAATGTGGACAAATTGCGAACAGCCCTGTGTTTACCCACTCTGGAATCCCTTAACTTGAATGCTTTTGCTGCAACTCCAACAGATGAGGAATTAATTCAATTCCTTGAATTCCATTCGTATGCGGCCCAAATCGTTAAACAGACACAGTTCAAGCGCAAAGGACTACCCCCTGTCTGGAATACCCTGTTCTCCATAGTAAACTACTGCTTAACAGGGAAGGTGGGAAGTCACGACCAGACCTCGCACGCAATGATGTCTATCGTCTATGGAATCTACTTCAACCTACCTTTGGATTACGCACAGCTTATATTCGAGGATATGGTTGGATTGATCAAAAAGAAATGCGCAACACAAAAGGGAGAAAATTCCAAGGTCAAAGCGCAGAAGAAGGCCAAGGAAGACATGAACCAACCAAACCTAATTCTACAACGATTCATTGGTGTCGTCTTTGGAGATCTGATAGCAGCTAAGCTACCTTATGCGGAGCCTAACGCAAGCCTGTACCCGTTCAAAGAATTCCATCCAACTGAGCATGAGCAAGGGTACAGAAGCCCCAGACCCTTATCAAAAGGCATGCTCAGGTTCCTTAGTCATGGAGATAGGAAGGCCTACAGACGTGGATTCAGGAGGCCAGAGCCGGTCCCTAAGACCCCACCACGCATAGGAATCCCATTAGGTGAGAAAATTGAAAAAAATGAGGATTGAGGGACGAACGGAGGAGCCAGAAGTGGCTGGTAAGGTGAGTGAGGCTGGCCCTAGAATCCCAAGTCCCCCACCTAAGAAGACCAAGAAGACACAGAAGGGTGCCAACTCTTCTGTGAAGAAGAAAGAGAAGAAGAGGGCCCAAGTAGTCCTCTGCAGAAGCCCAAAAAGAAAAAAACCAAGAAGGCCCAACCAACAGAGGTTGTGGTCACAGAGGCTGCTATTCCAGAGAGGCCCGCAGAGGCTACTACTCCTAAGCGCAGAAGGTTGCGCAAAGTCGTACAAGAGGAGTCCCCAACGGCGCAGATCCATGATGTCATTTTCAACCTCCAACAGGAGTTCAGAGTGCCAATCGACGTGACAGAGTTAGGGACAGAAGTCGTCTTAGACAAAGAAGAAGAGGAAGTGGAGTTAGGAGAGGGAGAAAAAGATACCATAGGTACACATCCTAGCCCTCCTCCCAGTGCTACCCACGCAACTAGGGGCCCTGTTCTTGAGGGATCCCCTATTGAAAAAGGCGTGCACACGCCAAACCCAACCCAAGCTAACCTCGCAGAGGACATTCTTTAGTCTTCTGTCGATCACACAGCCGGGCAACCACCTCATACTCCTTCATCCTCTCGAAAGGATAAAGGTTTTACTACAAGAGTCCCATCGCCCAAGGACTCACCACATCCCAGAGAGGCATCTGTTGTCTCTCCACACATGAGTGACCAACCAGAATGTGCTTCAGAGGCATATGTGAGAGTCACCGCGATAGAGGGTCTAGAACGCCCAATGTCCACACTCGATCCCTCTGCCATGTTAGGCTCTGAACCTACAAGGCACAATATCGACATAACACGGGTAGGCTCTCCTATTGGAGACGTACGAGGATCCCGTGCAAGTCCCCGAGTAGACTACGATATACCAATCGCTGACGGCGCCTCACGCTCCGAGGCTACTAGGTCACCATGTGTTGGTGATCTAGTTACCCAGGATGCCTACGTAACGAAGGGGGAGCTTCAAACCTTCGCCACAGCGGTATTCCAAAAGATGGACGAGTTGAAAAGCTTGTTCATCTCTCACACGATGACAAAAGACCTCACCCCCATCACAGAGGCTCTGAAGGAGTTGAGCTCTACAACGACAAAACTCAAGACAACACTCTAAACCCTTTAGAGCTCTGTCCTACAGAAGGATGATCTTGCAAAGGCGTTCAATGCTCTGACCCTCAATCCTTCTTCAATCCAAACGTTGAAGACAGAACTATCAGAGATGGCCGCCCAGTTTGCCGCTGATTTCGTCTCTGCAGGCTATACAGACTACTCAACATTCAAAGACGAAATCAAGCAAATGTTCGCTTCTGCAGTCACTTACGGCGTAGATACCAAGTCATCCAGGGCCAATATCAACCTTCTAGCCACTTGCAGAGAGCTAGATGCGATGGTTGAAGCTCTGGGAGACATCATGTGCAAACCTACAGACCAACTTCTTAAAGAGGCCCGAGCCTCCAACACGGCGATCAGAGACTGCACTTCCCAGCTCGTGAAAGAGGGGGATCTCCTTAGAAGCAAAATCTATTGAAGCGTCTCCAAGTTGAAGTGGTCGACAGAGATAGACATAAGCCACDCCTCTGTGMTCGCAGAAGAGGTCATTAAGAAAATGAAGAAGGCGGCCACCAAGATTCTGAAGAGATTGGAGAAGGCTCCCCTAGAAACATGCAAGGCATAAGCCACCAAACACCATGACGATCAAGGAAATGATGACCATGATCGTCATGAGGGGGAGAAGAAGGCTGAAAAGAAATATGAGCCAAAGAAGACTTCTGCCAAAGACGTCAAAAGGCAAAGAAAAGGCACCAGTGCCTAAAGACAAAGGCAAGGGCAAGGTTGTAGAGGAATCGCCACAGAAGGGGTCGTCAAGCTCAGAGTCGCTAGTGCAGACAAACCAAGAAGATTATGACGACCCAGAGCTCCTTCAAGCTTTAAAGGCTTCCTTGGCAGAAGCTCAAGCAAGAAAGGGCAGAGGCCCCATTCCTAGAGCAGGAGAAGGCTCTTCATCAAGATTCACACAAGTCCAAGGAGAAACGTCCACGGGTACGTTCGACGCTCTGCAAAGAACCGTCAAACCTATCCTTGCAGAGGGGTCAACCCAGAGGCCAATTCTTGAAGAAAAGGAAGCCAAAGTGCCAGAGTCCGCCACAGTAGGAAGGGTTTCTGAGATATTTGAATCAATGAGCAAGATTCCCATGCAACAAGTACGCACAGAGCCTGTTACTACTATGGAAGAAATTCTGATGTGGAGATACTCTGTAGTGGACACAGAACCCCCTATGATCCAGAGCTCACAGGTATTCCTTCTGCCGATGCCAAGTTCCAGTTCTCTAAGTTAACCAGGCCACGTGAGCAAGTCTTTTCAAAGCACGTGATTGTGTCACTTGAAACTATTTCTCCAAGGACCCTTCTGAAGAGGAAGGTTCTCTATGCTCAATACGTTGTGAAGAGGAATGACGACAACCTGTATACGTTCACAGATGCTGACCTCCACAACCTCTGTGTATTTGATTTGATCTTCCTGCACAAAATACTTAAAAAAATACATGGAGAGGAGGTGAAGCTATGCTCTGTCGCTTAAAAGGCTTATCGAGGTCATGCGTGCACAAGTGAAGTACTACAGCCATAAGGACTTTAAGATAGCAATGAGGTTAGCCCAGTCAGATCTTAAGATCACTCCTCCAAACAACAGGCCAGGATGGATACTTAGGTGTCATCCACACTCCATTGTTCACAACCCTGTTTTTGGGTTTGTGTTCTTGGATAAGGATAACATCCTAAGGTTCTTCATTCCGACAGAAGCGAACAAATACTCCACAGAGACCCTTGAATGGGTATTTAACAAAGCAGTGGCAGAGGTGAACAAAGGACATCTTAGGAAGGGTGAAGTGTCTGGCATTTTGGAAGCTATCAAAGTACAAGTCAACTTCAGAGAATGGACCTTCAATGTCTACAAAACCATCAAGACTGACATGCTATATGTCGTAGACGACTATCCAGACTCTGTGGTTGGATAAACTTCTATAATAGTTTTGGCCTAAGCAACAATTTTTTTTACTTCTTTCTTTATGTAATTCTTTTTAGAGGATGAATTTTTTATCTCCTCTTGTAATTTTTTCAATTAAGTCATTTCTTGCTTTAAATTGTCAAACTTTACTTTTTCATTCTTAGGGGGAGATTGTTAGCTCTCATATTTCATTAATGTAAAACTATGAAAAAGTATTACTACAAGTATTGACAGAAGGGTTCTACCATAGAAGACCACAGAGGACCAACAACAGAAGATGATCATTCGTACAAGTCAAGATTGACAGAACCTCTGTTGTCTCTCATAGAGGTTCTGGAAAATGGTCCTCTGTTATCAAGTGCTTACAAGTCATATCCAGCAGAGCCTCTGGGATGACTCACAGAGGGTCTGCAGTTTATCTTCTGTGAAGAACCACTTCTCACCGCTTTACTTTAGTCTGTTAGCTGCACGTGCTTATCACGTGACTATGTTTGTAATCTGCTTTATTTGAACAGGTTAGATCATTTCACTTGTCTAGGTCAAGTCAGAAAAGCCGTTAGGAACTAGTATAAATAGCATCTTAGGCCTTTGTAATTCAGTGTGCTTCCGTATTGTAATTGTCAATATTTTCAATAGAATTGAAAATCATTTGAAGCTTTTCTCTCGTGTTCTTCATTCTTCATCTGTGTGTTCTTGGTTGATTTCTTACTCTGTCTGTTCATATATTGTTTCCGCTGCACTGTTACTGTCTAAAAGATCATCCAGAGTATTTGATTAATATCATTACCTAAATCTAAAGGTCCTAACACTGTCTTCTTGAACCTCTTTACAATCAGCGATCGATTTTGAGTGAAACAAGCGGTGTTGACAGTTTCAGCCCAAAATTGAGTAGGAAGATGAGATTCGCTGAGCATTGATCGAGGAGCCTTTATGATTGTTCGATTTCTCCTTTCAGCGACCCCATTTTGTTGAGGAGTTCTCACTGAAGAAAAGTTGTGAGAGATTTCCTTGTTCTCAAAGAAGTTATCCATAGTACTGTTTTTAAATTTAATACCATGGTCACTTCTTATAGATCGTACTGTTGTCCCAATATATGATCAAACTTCCATGAAAGCTTCAAGATTAACAATGGCAGAATATATTATCTATTAAGAACACTTGAAGAAAGAGAGAGAGAAAGTCAACTCAACAAATCTAGTCAAACTTTATAAACGTAAATCTAATTTTTACAATTGAGTTCTACACCTAAAATTACAAGATAAACACCCCTTATATAGGGTCAAACTAGACAAAACAGTCAAAGTCAAACTATCCTAATAAAAGTCAAACACGATGACTTTTATACAATTATAGACAATTTTATTTTTCAAGACGAATACATTTATACACTGATTTTAAGTCCTAGCATTCTCCCCCTTTGTATTCAGACTTGAAAGAAATTGCGCGCTTTGAGTCTCGTTTGAACTTTGATGCTTTAAGCACGTTATGTCTTCTTCAAAAACAATCTTCAACATGAAACCTTCAGACAATCATTTGTTGAGAAAGATCTTCTAACATTCTCTCCCTCGAATGTAGAACAGCGATGATCTTCTCTTTTAACAATGTAGATCAGAAACAATAACGAACTTCAGAAATGATCTTCAGAAAATTTTCTCTTCAAAGGTAGTTGTGACATCCGGAAATTTAAATACCAGGTTAGTAGCTAGATAGCATTTTATAAATATTATTAACACTCAAGTAGAGCGATTAGAGCTTAAGTAGTTAGAAATCCCGGTAGGTTGCGTAGAAACACTGTTACGACTCGTAACGAACCGAATCGTCTTATAAAATGCCAAACACTCCAAATAATTTTTAAAACTTGCATAAAATATAGAGTCTACATATTTTAAATATTTTTACTTGAATTATATTTTATGAATTTATTTATCTCATAAAATACGAATTTGGGCCTTTTTCTCAATTTCTCACAAAAATACCCAACTCATTAAATTATGGGCTAATTTTACAAAAAAAAAAAAATTGAGAGAGGCCCATAGCCCCATCAAGTG
>NW_020202916.1:23068-26017 GCF_001531365.2 Cynara cardunculus var. scolymus
CTTCATATAAATACATTTTGAATTTTTTTTAAATACTTATTTCTCATTCATTTCTCAACCTTTCATCTCCTTACTCTCCCTCACTTTTCACTTACAAGTCCCTCCCTCCATCTTCTTCTTCTTCAAGAAAGAAAATTCAGCTATATTAATCATTGAAAAGAAAGATTCAAGAAGCAAAACATGAAGAAATTTAGGACCATCTTCTTTTAATCAAAGGTAAGAACACTTGTTAGTGTTTTCGCTTTATTTTATGCACTTTTAGTGCCATTTTCTTGGCATTTTCATACTTTATTATTTACAAAGGAGAGTGGTTCTTCATTCTAAGTTCTAAGGGTAGATTTTACACCAAAGACATGAAAAATATTCTTAATATGGTGAAAATCCGTGACCTAACCAATTAGAACTTTTGAAAAGCAAGAAAAACCTTCATTTCTTGCATTTTTGTGCTTCTTATGGAATCTGAGTTCTCTTTCATTTTTTATAACAAAAATATTGTATTTTATATGTTCTTACTTTAATATTGAATAGTATACTGGTTTCCTTTCATAAAACCATCATTTTTGGAAATTATAATGCATAAAAGTCCATTTTTGCATAATGACTTTTATCCTGGACAGAATCATTATATGAGTTTGGAACGATCATATCTGGTTGTTTATGGACCCAATAAGCATGACCCTTTTTCCTTAATAATATTTAGTGTATTATCTTTTAAACCCAAGTGGAATCATGAGAAAATATGACTTTATGAACTCACATCACCCAAAACAAATTTGGTGTGCAACAGTGGTCGGTCAGAAATTTTGTGTATTATCTTAGAAGACCCATCAAAACTCATGAAATTTTACCTCTGGAGTATGTCTTAAAGTGTTATACTTAAAAAGAGTCTAACCCCACCCAAAAACATGGTGATTTAGGGGTTCAACCAATTTTTACAAAATAAGTGTGTAATCTATCCAGACTTGACAGATTTCCACATGCATGTTTAAACCACCATAACTCCCAAACTGTACACCCAAATATAGTGATTCTTTTTGGAAAAGCTAGACTTATGTGTTAGATTTAAAATGATTCATGAACCACTGAAAAATAATAAGTATAACTCCTTCAAAAGAGTATAATATTAAGAAGGGGTTTTCTGTTTTGAAAGCTATAACCACTGTTTTGGTAAAATTTGTTTGAGACCCTTGCACTCATCCAAAAATCTTGATTTTTGGTCATAATGATCCTAACTCAGTTTACTAAAACATATAAAGAAATTCTGGAAAATATACTTCTTGGATGACGGTGAACCATGGACATTTTTTAGTCACAAAGATTCTGTCTGCATGCATGATTTCCTAAAACAACTAAAGATTGGACTCTTAAACCATAAACCCTATAATAAGCATATAAAGTGCTTAAAACTTGATTTTTTTTATTCTTAAGAACATAAAGAGGTATTTTATAAGACGTAAAGGTAGAGTAGTAACTTTAACCTTTAAGAGTTAAAAACCAAACACGTTGACAACCGTTCGTTTTCTATAGGGATTCACTAAAAGGACTTACCTAGACGCACCATTCGATCACTCAACCATATTCACCGTGAAAGAAGAGGTGAGTATTCACGGCCCCTTTTTAAATCCATTGTTATTTGGGGGAAAAGCACGTATAAAAGTAGTTGTTGATTGTATGAAATATACAATGTGATTAAATCGTGGATACAAATTGATTATATGAAATACGCAATAAAATGAAATTGTGAATACGAGCACTAACACCATGTACACTAGTAAAAATTGTGTTTGGGTTAATTAAAAAGTCCCACTTGGTTACACTACTTATTAACTCGTATGAGCCGATAGTTTAAGTGGATAGCGCTATTTGGATTGACAATCCCACCTTTTACTGACGAGTAAGGGTGTATTTAACTAAAACACGGGTTCTATCCATGTGGTTTAAACACCACCGCTGAGGTAGTTTGGTATAAAGAGCATAGTTGCCGCAGGTTTAGTAGTGGCCCAACACTTAAATTACTTGGAGTACATTGTGCCTCATTAAAAGTGCTACACGTATGAAAGTTGTTGCGAGTAAGTAAAAGACTTACACGAACTAATTATTGCATAAAGATTTATTGTACATTGAAAACATGTGAAATCACCAACTCTTGTAGTTGACACTTGTTTTAACGAGCTTTTCAGGGGTAACGAAAGCATATGGTGGCATTTAAAAGAAATCGTGTTTCAAACATCACCTTCGAAATTTTCGTTGTAATTTACAAACTTGTCTTTTTAGGAATGTAAACTTTGGCTAGTAATGTAATGTAATTATAATGTATGGTGGTGTTATTTATACTTTATTCCTATGAGACTTTACCTGCCATACCTCGTGTTTCCTCTATAGCGGGGTATGACAGATTTGGTATCAAAGCGGTAGGTTATAGAGAATATGTTAGCTCTCATCTTTGAATGTAAAAGCATCAAAAAAGTAACACAACAAGTTTTGACAGAAGATAATTTGTCACAAAAGACCGCAGAGGACATTCATCAAAGAAGCCCAACGTACAAGGTTCAGGTGACAGAGCCTCTGTCTCTATTCACAGAGACTCAGGAACTTGTCCTCTGAATAGACCCTGTTTCAAGACAAAGACGACAGAGCCTTTGTCGTGTCTCACAAAGGCTCTGGAGCTAGTCTTCTGTGAGGATCTCTTTTAACTCGTTTTTCTTAGGTTTATTAGCTGCTCGTGCTGAACAYGTGATCTTGTCTGTAATCTGCTTTATTTGAACGGCTTAGATTAAATAGTACGTCTAGGTCTGTCATTACAGTTATTTGCTTGTATAAAAGCAGCTTTAGGCCTTCGTATTTGTGTGTGCTTCCGTTATTGTAATTGTCGATATTTTCTATTGAAAATCCTTTGAAGCATTTTCTCCCTGTGTTCTTCAAGAGTTCTTCATTGTGTTCTTATTGATT
>NW_020202917.1:0-3334 GCF_001531365.2 Cynara cardunculus var. scolymus
AATTAATTCAATTCCTTGAATTCCATTCTTATGCTGCCAAAATCACTAAAAGGACACAATTCAAACGCAAAGGATTACCCCCAATCTGGAACACCCTGTTCTCAATCGTGAACTGCTGTTTGACAGGGAAGGTTGGAAGCCATGATCAGACTTCTCATGCAATGCTTTCAATCATCTATGGCATCTATTTCAACCTACCACTTAACTACGCCCAACTCATCATTGAAGATATGGTGGGCTTGATTAAGAAGAAGTGCGCGACACAGAGGGGCGAAAAGTCCAAGGTTAAGGCGCAGAAGAAGGCCAAGGAAGACATGAACCAACCAAACCTAATTCTACAGTGGTTCTTTGGCCTCGTCTTTGGGGATTTGATCGCAGCAAAGCTACCTTCTGTCGAGCCTGACGCGAGGCTATATCCTTTCAAGGAGTTCCATCCAAATGTGCATGAGCAAGGGTAAAGAAGCCCCAGACCGCTATCAAAAGCCATGCTCAGATTTCTTAGTCATGAAGATAGGAAGGCCTACAGACGTGGATTCAGGAGGCCAGAGCCGGTCCCTGAGATCCCTCCACGCATAGGAATCCCCTTAGGTGAGAGAATTGAAAAAATGAGAATAGAGGGACGAATGGAGGAGCCTGCAGAGGCTGGAAATGTGAGTGAGGCAGGCCCTAGAGTAGAAAGTCCCCCACCAAAGAAGCCAAAGAAAACATAGAAGGGTGTCGACTCTTTTGTGAAAAAGAAGGGGAAGAAGAGGCCCGCAGAAGAAGAGGGCCCAAGTAGTCCTCTACAGAAGCCCAAGAAGAAGAAATCTAAGAAGGCCCAACCCGAAGAAGTTGTGGTCACAGAGGCTGCTGTTCAAGAGAGCCCCGCAGAGGCTACTCCCAAGCGCAGAAGGTTGCGCAAAGTGGTTCAAGAGGAGTCCCCAACGGCGCAGATTCATGACGTTACTTTCAACCTCCAACAGGAGTTCAAAGCGCCAATAGACGTGACAGAGTTGGGGACAGAGGTCATCTTAGACGACGAAGAGGAAGAAGAGATGGAGTTTGGTGAGGGAGAAAAAAATACCAAAGGTACACATCCTAGCCCTCCTCCCAGTGCTACCCATGCTACTAGGGGCCCTGTTATAGAGGGATCCCCTATTGAAAAAGGCGCGCACACGCCAAGCCCAACCCAAGCTAACCTCGCAGAGGACATTCTTTCGTCATCTGTCGATCGCACAGCCGGGCAACCACATACTACTCCTACATCCTCTCAAAAGGATGAAGGTTTTACTATAAGAGTCCCATCGCCCAAGGACTCGTCACATCCCAAAGAGGCATCTGTTGCCTCTCCACACATGAGTGACCAACCAGAATATGCTTCAGAGGCATATGTGAGAGTCACAGAGACAGAGGGTCTAGAACGCCCAATGTCCACACTCGATCCCTCTGCCATGTTAGGCTCTGAACCTACAAGGCAAGAAATCGACAGAACACGGGCAGGCTCTCCTCCTGGAGACATACGAGGATCCCGTGGAAGTCCCCGAGTAGACATCACAAAATCAGTCGCTAAGGGCGCCTCTCGCTCCGAGTCTACTAGGTCACCATGTGTTGGTGATTTAGGCTCCCAGGATCCCGTGGAAGTCCCCGAGTAGACATCACAAAATATGGACGAGTTGAAAAGCTTGTTCATCTCTCGCACTATGACAGAAGATCTTTCCCCCATCACAGAGGCTCTGAAGGAGTTGAGCTCTACAACTGCAGAACTCAAGACAACTCTCTCAACCCTTCAGAGCTCTGTCCTACAAAAAGACGATCTCACCAACGCCTTCAGCGCTCTGTCCCTCAATCCTTCCTTAATCGACAAGCTCAAGTCAGAACTATCAGAGGTGACCGCCCAGTTCGCTGCTGACTTCATCTCTGCAGGCTACACAGGCTACTCAACTTTCAAAGATGAGATCAATCAAATGTTCTCCTCTGCGGTGACATATGGTGTTGATACCAAGTCCTCCAGGGCCAACATCAATCACCTAGCCACTCGCAGAGAGCTCGATGCTATGGTTGAAGTTCTGGGTGATATTGTGCGCAAACTCACGGATCAACTTCTCGCAGAGGCCCGATCCTCCAACAAGGCCATTAGAGACTGCACTTCACAGCTYGTGAAAGAGGGTGACACCCTTAGAAGTGAAATTTATCGAAGCGTCTCAAAGTTGAAGTGGTCGACAGAGATTGATATAAGCCACGCCTCTGTGCTTGCTGAAGAGGTTATTAAGAAAATGAAGAAGGCGGCCACCAAAATCCTGAAGAGATTGGAGAAGGCTCCCCTTGAAACTTGCAAGGCAGAAGCCACCAAAAACCATGACGATCAAGGAGGTGATGACCATGATCGTCATGAGGGGGAGAAGAAGGCGGAGAAGAAAGCTGAAGAGCCCAAGAAAACAACTTCTGCCTAACCACTCAAGATAGTGGACTCTACAGCAGCCTTGTTCTCGAAAGAAAAAGCACCAGAGCCTAAGGGGAAAGGCAAGGGCAAGGCTGTAGAGGAATCGCCACAGAAGGGGTCGTCAAGCTCAGAGACGCCAGAGATAAATGAAGAAGATTATGACGACCCAGAGCTCGTTCAAGCGTTAAAGGCTTCTTTGGCAGAAGCTCAAGCAAGAAAGGGCAAAACCCGCATCCCCCCCAGAGCTGGAGAAGGCTCATCCTCCATGAAGGCAAAGGAGGAAACGTCCACGGGTACGTTCGATGCTCTGCAAGAAAACGTCAAACCTATCCTTCCAGAGGGGTCCACCCAGAGGCCAATTCTAGAAGAAGAAGAATCCAGAGTACCAGAATCTGCCACAGTGGGAAGGGTTTATGAGATCTTCGATTCAATGAGCAAAATACTTATGCAGAAGGAACGCACAGAGCCTGTAACCACTGCGGAGGAGATTCTATGGTGGCGCTATTCTACCGTAGACACAGAGCCCCCTTATGATCCAGAGATTACAGGTATACCCTCTGCAGCTGCGATGTTTCACTTCTCAAAGCTTACAAAACCTCGCGAGCAGGTCTTCTCAGAGAACGTGATAATCTCTCTTAAAACAATATCTCCAAGAACAATGCTGAAGAAGACCGTGGTCTATGCTCAATATGTGGTGAAGAGGGACGACGGCAACATATACACGTTCACAGATGCTGACCTCCACAACCTCTATGTATTTGACTTGATCTTTCTGCACAAAATTATTAACAAATACATGGAGAGGAGGTCAAGCTATTCTATATCGCTCAGAAGGCTAATCGAAGTTATGTGCGCACAAGTTAAATACTACTGCCAGAAGGACTTTGATATAGCGATGAGGTTGGCCCAAACAGA
>NW_020202917.1:4234-8275 GCF_001531365.2 Cynara cardunculus var. scolymus
CAATCAATTGAAAAACCTTTGAAGCTATTCTCTCGTGTTCATCATTCTCATATACTGTGTGTTCTTGATTCTTACTCTCTTTGTTCTTATATTGTTTCCGCTGCACTTTGATTGTCTTAAAGATCATCCAGAGTATTTGATTGATATCAAAACTGAGTTTACAGGTCCTAACACGGTCACCTTCTCCGGTGAACAATCCGATCAAAACAAATAACCCTAAATCAAATAAAACAAACTAAATCTAAATCTAAAATGAGTAAAATAAATAAAACCTAAACTAAAAACCATTATTAGAACAAAAACTACACCTTATTCAAATCAGAATCAGATTATTAACCAAGCGATTTAAGCTTATTTATTCAAATTTTATCATCAAGTCCAAAATTCATTTAATTTTCATTTTATGAATCGATTATGATAACAGTCCAAGAATGAATGTCCATATGTACGATCATGTCCAAAGAAACAGGTATAAACCTTTGATTTAAGATGAAGAAGAAATAGAAGTCAATTGAACAATCTTTGAAGAACTTGAGCGATGTAACGATCGGAGACGACAATGAATGGTACGAGCGATAAATGGTTAAAGTAAAAAGTGAAAGTTAAAAAACGAGCGCGTATTTA
The DNA here is from genome assembly GCF_001531365.2 of Cynara cardunculus var. scolymus. Taxonomy (NCBI): domain Eukaryota; kingdom Viridiplantae; phylum Streptophyta; class Magnoliopsida; order Asterales; family Asteraceae; genus Cynara; species Cynara cardunculus. The sequence goes on from NW_020202917.1 coordinate 4,859, forward strand.
TAAGAAAGAAAAAAACCGTTCAACTTCTTATCCACTCAAAGCCTATCCGGATTAAGATAAATCGGACAAAGGGTTGTCCGATTTAAAGTAAGCTCTCACCACTAAGTCTTATATCAGACGATAAACCACTCAAGCGATTTAGATAAACATCGCTCAAGAGTCAATCGATTTACAAAGAACATCGCTCAAATGATAAGCGAGATAAACATAAATCGCACAAGGAACAAGCGATTTAGACATTTGGACGCACAAACAAATCAAGCGATTTAGTAAATCGGACAATAAGATCAAGCGATTCAGAAAATCACACAACTTCTTGGTATCATATCTAATCTTATCCGGATAAGAGTTTATCGAATAGCCTTTTATCCAGATTAACCTAAATCGGACACTGCTTTATCCGGATATGTAATAAATCAGACAAAGTGTTGTCCAGATTAGTCTAAATCGGCCAAACACTTAATCTTTTAAACTCTTAAATCTTTCAAAAATTAGATATTGTTCAATAAACTGTAATAGATAAATGAAATATTGATTTGTATTAAAAAATACAAATATTTTGAACAAATGAATTTGAATTAAACATAGTTCAATAGATTGAACTGTTTTTTAAGAAAAATTCAAATTTTCAAATTTAGCATTCCTAACTTAGATACGAGAAAGCTGAAACGTTTTTCATCTAAAGCTTTCGTAAATAAGTCGGCTAACTGAAATTCTGTATTTACAAAATACAACTCAATAGTTTCTTTTTCTACATGATCTTTAATAAAGTGATACCGGATATCTATATGTTTGGTCTTAGTGTGTTGAACAGGATTACAAGATATTTCTATTGCACTCTTGGAATCACAATAAATGGGAATTTTATTAAAATAAAACCCGTAGTCTTTGAGCTGTGTCTGCATCCATAATACTTGAGAACAACAGCTAGCAGCTAGTAGCAGCTATGTATTATGCTTCAGCAGTAGAGATGGATACGCAATTTTGTTTCTTTGAAGCCCAGGTTCCTAGTTTATCTCCCAGAAATTGTAGATGCCCCGAGGTACTCTTCCTGTCCAACATACAACCTGCGTAGTCTGCATCTGAGTATGTTGTTAGTTCAAAGCTAGTACCCTTGGGATACCAGAGTCCAAGATTAGCAGTCCCTTTCAGATAATGAAAAATGCGCTTAACGACACTTAAATGGGACTTATTTGGATTAGCCTGATATCTGGCACAAAGATGTGTCGAAAACATAATATCCGGTCTACAAGACGTCAAATACATTAAAAAACCAATCATGTCTGGTTTAGAGTACTTGGTGTTTATGGCCATATATATATCACTTGTAGGCATAACCATGAGATATTGAGGATCTCTGGTTTCAAACTAAGGATTGCCTCTAAATGGTGAGATTCAGCATAACCATCTTGCTGACAAGAAATAAAAATCTTTTCTCATCAAGAGCTTTTATGAAAAATTCAGCAAGTTGAATCTCTGTAAGAACAAAGTACATCTATATTGTACCTTTTTCAACATTGTATTTCAGAAAATGATACCTTACATCGATGTGTTTGGCCTTGGAATGTTGTACATGATTTGTAGAGATGACTATGGCACTCTTGGAGTTACAGAGGATGGGAATCAATTCATATTCAAACCTATAGTCCTTAAGCTGAGTCTTCATCCAGAGGACTTGTGAACAACAACTAGTAGTAGCAACATATTCTGCTTCCGCTGCAGAGGTTGAAACACAATTCTTTTCATATTCCAGACGTACTCTTTATATCAAGCTTGCAACCTGCATGATCTGCATCTGTGAAAGATATTAGATCAAAGCCAGAGTTCTTAGGATACAAGAGACCCAATGAAGGGGTTCCCTTGAGGTATCTAAAGATTCTCTTGACCGCAGAGAGATGAGATTCTTTAGGGTTAGCTTGATAACTTGCACAAAGACATCTGGCAAACATAATATCTGGTCTACTAGCAGTGAGGTACAGGAGTGATCCAATCATGCCTCTATAGGTTGTTACATCCATAGATTTTCCTGATGGATCAGCAAACAACTTAGCTCTTGTAGCCATTGGTGTTCTCATCGATGATGAATTTGAGAGAGAGTATTTCTTCAGAAGGTCAGTCACATACTTGGACTGATTGATGAAAGTCCCTTCTTGAGTTTGTTTTATTTGAAGACCAAGGAAGAAACTAAGTTCTTCCATCATACTCATCTCAAATTTGCTTTTCATCAGCTCTGAGAATTTTTCGCAAAATTTTGCATTGGTAGAACCAAATATAATATCATCCACAAATATTTGTACAAGTAGAATGTTACCTTTATTCTTCTTGAGAAAAAGGGTTGTAACGATAGTACCTTTTTCGAATTCAATGTTGATGAGAAAGATGAAGAGAGTTTCATACTAGGCCCTGGGTGCTTATTTCAGTCATAGAGGGCTTTGTCCAGAAAGTAGATGTGTGTCCCACTTCAATGATCAATCTTCACAAAACCTTCATAATCATGGCAGATCTAAGATATTTCTTGTAAAAACATCAAGAACATTCATATGAGAGTTTAGAGAGAAAGTCAATATACAGAGCTCCGGTCAAACTCTATATTACGTAAATGTGTATTACAATAAGCTCTCTACTCCAATTACAAAGACAAACTCCTATTTATATGGTCAAACATCTAAACACAAGTCAAAGTCAAACACGTCTAAGAAAAGTCAAACACGATGACTTTTACAATTATAGACAATATTTAACTTTCAAGACGAATAAAATTTAATACTGATTTTCAATCCTAACATTCTCCCCCTTTGTATTCAGACTTGAAAGAAATTCTGCACTTTGAGTTCTGGTTTGAACTTTGAAACATTAAGCACATTATGTCATCTTCAAAAGAAATCTTCAACTTGAAATCTTCARGCAATCAACTGTTGAGAAAGATCTTCTAGCATTCTCCCCCTCGAATGTAGAAAAGCAATGATCTTCTCTTTTGACAAAGTAGAGCAGTAACAAAAACGATCTTTAGAAACAATGTACAAGATGTGATCTTCAAAGAATCTTCAGACAACAAATCTTCAGTAAACTGTTGTAAAGATGATCTTCACATTCAACATCTCTCAGTCGTTGTAGCACACAAATAATCTTTCTGTAATCATGTTCAGTCGCGCTTCTTTTGAGTCTTTTGCCACTTTCGAAGTTACTCCCCCTTGATCTTTGCATCAGATTCCCTTTAACAATGTTCGAAAATGAATATTTCATTCATTATTACATATACTCCCCCTTATGATGAAATGAGAATCATTCCATCATACATAAGATGAATGAAATTTTTTGTGTAAGCCGTCAATTCATGAAAATGTAAGTAGATCTTTGCAAATCCACTTGTTTAATCTTTTCAGATTAAGGGAATGGGAAGATAACATCCAATTTCAA
>NW_020202917.1:9722-12689 GCF_001531365.2 Cynara cardunculus var. scolymus
TGATACCAATTGTTAGGATCAAGCGCTTACCCACTACACCAAAAGCAATTGCCTTGGTGAAGGCGCAACCTTATTTCCCTTATAGCGTAGCAGCCAGCGCCAYRTTTCGATTTAGGAAGATGCTGGAACCGTGACCAACAAGCTCAAAAAATTAAAAAAATTTGAAGAAAACATTTTAAGTACGGGTTCTAAACTGGGAGTTTAGAAACCACACCCGGTAAAGCATGGGTCCTGAACTGAAATGTTCAGAAGCCTCGTTTGGAATAAATTACAACTCCCCCTGCATTGGTGTATCACTGAAATGATGTTCTGATCAGCAAAAAATTGACACACCTGCAAAACCAGATTAAGTAGATTTTGGTACCCAAACGAACTTGGGTCCTAATATGTTAGTATCAGGTTGAGGTATGTTGTAACTTCCAAACCATTTATTTCTATAAGATATTTTCTTTTCAGTACTTTTAGATACATAAGATATCACAGAATACATGAAATGGTATGGTCTAAAAGAAGTAAAAGACTGAAATAATTCATTTACTCTACTTGGAGAACAACAATTTTTACTATTTCCAATATCAAATAATTCATCAATTGAATATCTTGTTACAGAACTATTGAATTTTGAATCATTTAATATGGATTTAATAAAATTATTATTCTTCAGTTGAATAGATGATTTGACTTCTTCTTTTACTCTCCAATATGTCTTTAATTTCAACGCATTATCTGAATAAGGAAAAAGAAAATTATCARATTTACTTGAATGTCGAACTTTCTTTTTCTTTGTAAGCTTCTTCTGTTTCCTTGTATTCTTTTTGGTTTTAATCTTTTTATAATAAACATCCTCGGAAACAGGTTTGTGATTAAAATTGTTTTGAAAATCTGAAGGTAAATCAGAATCTTCAGTCAAATTGTTTTTAACAATAAAATCTTCATGACTGGGTAAATCCTTTGCGAAATTAAACTTATCAATTTCATCGTCTAAACAAACATCTGAATGTAAAAAATTTGAAAAATTAATTTCTTCATTAGACGCATTTATTTATTCTGAGTCATTAGCTTCACTTAAAGACTTGTCGCACGAAAAATACTCAGACTCAGCATGTTCCGTTTTCTTTATAGAATTTTCTAAAGATTTAGTTTTATCTAAAAATTCTTGTTTTAGTTTATTAAATGAAAGTCTTTCTTCTATTAAAGTCTTTTCCAATTGAACCACCTGTTTTTCTAAAATAAGAGTAGGAATATAAGGTTTAGGTTCAACTGGTTTTGCTTMAAGCTCTGCTTTTGAATAACTATGAATAAAATCTGTTGAAACTACAGAGTCTTGATTTTTGTAACTTTCATTTAGTTTTGAATAATTAAACGGAACTTACATCTTGTCTTTTCTTTGACGATTAAGATCTTCTTTTCGTTCAACCTCGTCAGAAGATTTTGTAAACTTTACTGAATAATCGGGACCACAAAAAATATATTGAGAATTGTATAAGGTCGGGGCAGTACGTAAAGCTTTTTGTAAAAATTTTGGAATTTCAAACCCCAACCCTACCCGAGGATTAAAATATCTTGATTCAGATGGTTTGTTTAAAAAGATGGTTTGATCAGTTTGTCCTCTTTTGTATAAAATTTCTTCTTTAGCCTTCAGAGTTTTATTTAATTGAATTATTTGACAATCAARCTTACTTATTCTAACAATCTGTTCTCCATTAGTTAATTCTAATGATTTATATTTTTCCTTCAAATCAAATAATTCGGAATTTAAAGCATTGGATTTTTCCTCAGACAATTTGGACTCAGATTGTAAAGATTTTGCCCAATTCAAATTTCCAGCATTTTCAATATATAATTTGGTATAATTTTCTTTTTGCGTTTTTAATTGATCTTTAAAATTCTTTGAACGCAATTTTTCTGATTTTAACTCTTGCTGGAAAGTTTGAATTTGGAGTATCATCTTTTTCATCTGTTTGATGCATGATTGATGTACTACTTCATTATTCATGAACTCTTTCTCCTTATAACTCTCGATGTTCTTTTCCAGCTCAACAATCTTAGCTCTCAACTCCTTTATGATATCTGCCATTAAAAAAAATAGATTGATCAAATATAGAATCTATGCAGTGAAATCAGATAAAAGAAACAAGAACAGTTTAAGCTCAAAAAGAATAGAAAAACACAAAAACTGATGAGAATACAGAAAATCGATGAAAGAACTGTCAAAAATCAATAAAAACAGTCAAAACTGTTGAAAACAGTTAAAAACTGTTAAAAACAGTCAGAGACAGTTTAAAATGATGAAAAACAGTTTACGCGACAGAAAACAGTTCAAAGATTCTCAAATAGTTTAAAACACACACAGAACAGATAAACTATGATCCAAAGAGTAAAATCTAAACAAAATTTAAAACCACAAACAATTATAAACCTAAAAATAAAACTATCCAAGTCCAAAACAGGAGAAAGTTTTACACTTAACAACACAAGTCTAAATATAACTACAATGTAGCTTCACTTTAATCAAAAACAGTTGAGACAAAAACACTGTTTTAACAAGAACCAGCAAGCTTCAAATCTGATAAAAAAATTAAACAGTCTTTGAATATTATTAAGTCCGCTCAATACAAATCAATACACACAGCTTAATCGGATATTCATACAGTCAATACACAACTAACAATTCACCAAACAGATTCCAATAACAAGACTGTTGACCGTTCACAGCAGGATAAAATCCTTACTACCAGCAGCTTGAAAACATGAAACTGCTTTCCGCTCTGTATGCTTAAACCTGCTTAAACCTGTGAGAAATACCAAGCGATGAAATTTAAACAGCTGTTGTGTTCTTTTTAGCTGTGTTCTCTTCAATCACTGCATCAACCTACTACTGTGTATGATGATCGTGAGGGAATAGACAAAGGTAACCCAAGGATCTGCAATACAGCCAAAGAATCAGGACAATAATAATAATAATAA
>NW_020202917.1:13604-19874 GCF_001531365.2 Cynara cardunculus var. scolymus
GCTCAAGATGTGTGCGGATAACTCTCCGCTCAAGCAATGTACGGTTTATATGAACACCGGTCAAGACATGACCGATTTAGGAATAAACCGCTCAAAGGTTAAACCTAAACCTGAGATTGATGAAAGACTTACCTGTGATGCCAGGCGATAAAGTGGACTCCGTTCAAGGTGATTGTGCGATTAAGAATGAGTGATGAAGAAGAGATGAAAACAGGAACAATGGATAAACTGGATGGGCTTAAAATGGATTGGGCTTTTGAACGGTTTAGTTACAAAAACACAAACACAAAGAAATTTTAACAAAAAATGAATCAAAAACACTGACTTTAAAAAAAATTCAAGAACACGAATTTTTTTTTAAAACCCCAAAAACCGATTAAATCTTGATATAAAATGATCAAATCACAAAAGTTTGTGAATAACAGAGATTCACAATGTAATTACGCATAGATTGATCACAATTTTAACACAAAAACACAAGATTTTTAACAAAAATCGGATCAAACAGGAAGAAAAAATGAAGAACACTATGACAAAAAATTCAGAAAATAAACTTCGAAAAAAAATTCTTCAAAATCGTTGATTTCTTCTTCTGATTTCTTGTAGAACTTTCTCTGATACCAATTGTGTGTCCCACTTCAATGATCAATCTTCACAAAACCTTCATAATCATGGCAATTCTAAGATATTTCTTATAAGAACATCAAGAACATTCATATGAGAGTTGAGAGAGAAAGTCAATATACAAAGCTCTGGTCAAACTCTATATTACGTAAATGTGTATTACAATAAGCTCTCTACTCCAATTACAAAGACAAACTCCTATTTATATGGTCAAACATCTAAACACAAGTCAAAGTCAAACCTGTCTAACAAAAGTCAAACACGATGACTTTTACAATTATAGACAATATTTAACTTTCAAGACGAATACAATTTAATACTGATTTTCAGTCCTACAGTAGACGTACTCTGGATGCTTTGGATCTTCAAGCCCAGGAGGCTACTGCACATATACTTCTTCTTGAAGCTTACCATTTAGGAAGGCAGACTTGACATCCATCTGATATACCTTGAAGCCTTTGTGTGCTGCATAGGCTAGGAAGATCCTGATGGCTTCTAGTCTTGCAACGGGAGCAAAAGTTTCATCGTAGTCAATCCCTTCTTCTTGGCAGTAGCCCTTGGCAACAAGACTGGCCTTGTTTTTATGACTATGCCATCTTTGTTCTTCTTGTTCTTAACGACCCATTTGGTTCCTATGGCCGTCTTCCCTTTGGGTAGAGGCATGAGGGACCACACTTTGTTTCTCTCAAACTGGAGTAGTTCTTCTTGCATCGCGTCTATCTAGTTTGGGTCTTGTAGGGCTTCAGAAATCTTCTTTGGTTCGATCATGCTCTGAAAGTTGGCGAAGAGGCATTCATTTGCTGTGGCAGATCTCGTCTTGACAACAGAGGTTGGATCACCAATGATTTGGTGTTGTCGATGGTCTTTTGTCCACTTGATACAAGATTAGGGTTCTGGAGCAACAGGATGCAGTTCTTTATCAACCGATGGAATTGCTTGCTCCCCCTCAAAGAGATCATCTCTAGAGTGATGCTCTGGTTCTGGTTCTTGATCTGAAGACACAGAAGGAGTAGAAGGTGAAGTAACATGAGTTTCAGTAAGAGTTGTACCTTTAGAATTAGTGACTTCATGTTCTTCATCGGCTTTGGAAGTGGGTTTAGCAGTAGGTGCATGTCTAGAGACTACTTCTTCTTTGAAGATGTCTTCAAATAAATGAGCTAACTCTGATTCATTGGGTTCGCCAAGTGATGAATCAGAGGCTCTCTGTTGAAGTCCGAGTTCTGAACTGTTATGTCCATAAGTCGTAGGTGTGGAATCATCAAAGGACACATTAGTGCTTTCGATGACGATCTTTGTCCTTTTGATGTAAACACTATAGACCTCTGCGGTTTGTGAATATCCCAGAAAGATCCTTTTATCATCTTTCTTGTCGAACTTTCCAAGATATTCCCTATCATTGAGTACAAAGCATTTGCACCCAAAGACATGGAAATATTTGACATTTGGTCTTCTTTGATTGATGAGTTCATAGGGTGTCTTCTGGTGCCTCTTGTTGATGATTGACCGATTCTGGGTGAAGTAGGTAGTGGATATAGCTTCAGCCCAGAAGGTGATGGGTAACTCCGATGAAGCAAGCATGGTCCTTGCTGCTTCCACAAGGGTTCTGTTCCTTCGCTCCACCACTCCATTTTGTTGTGGAGTTCTGGCTGCTAATTTTTTTTGGGAAATACATTCATTAATGAGGTATTCATCGATTCTGGCATTTCTGAATTCAGTCCCATTATCGCTTATGACTTTTATGAGTTTGCGTTGTAGAAGGACTTGGAGTCTTTTCATCACCCTGATGAGAATATCAGGAACATTCGATTTCTTCTTTACAAAGTCAACCCAGGTGTATCTGGAGTATTCAACAACTAGTACTAAGATCTACTTCTTTTCGGAGAGGCATTGTGTAGATATGGGCCCACAGAGGTCTATGTGGATCATGTCCAAGGGCCTGGTGTAGGAGGTTTCTGACTTTGTTTTATGGGAGGCCGTTTCAATTTTTCCATATCACAGGCTGAGCATAGATGGTTTTTTTCAAAATTAAGATCTGGAATTTCCTTGACCAGCTTCTGTTTAGGTAGCTTCCTCAGAACGTCAAAGTTCAGATGTGAGAACTTCCGATGCCATAGCCAATTTTCATCGCTCTTATGGGATACAAGGCAAAGGGTGTCTTGTCCCACAGAGGATTGAAAATCCAGAAGATAGAGATTCTCTTCTCTCTTTGCCTTGATGATGGTTTGTTCGGGCTATGTTTCAATGATGTAGAAATCCTTGCAAAATCTGACTTCAAGACCCTTCAACATAAGCCACTTTGCTAATGGAGATGTTTCCCTTTATCAGTGTGCCGTATCCCTTGATTGTACCGTAAATATTTTGTCCATAAGTGACAGAGCCTCCAGATTTCTCGATGAAGGAGGACAGCTGATTTTTGTCACCAGTCATGTGCCTGGAGCAACCTGAATCCATATACCATGGGTGCACATGCTGGTCCTGCAAGACAAATTAAGGGGTTTTAGGTACCCATTTCATAATGGGTCCACGTTGGTTAGTCGGAGATACGACCTTTCTCTTTTCATCAGCCCTCTTGGGGGTAAGCTGATTTTCATTACCCTTAGCCTTTGCAGGCTTGGGTCTGTTAGCATTTCCCTTGCTCTTAGACTGGGGCTTTTTCATGTTTTCATTGGATTGAACATTATAGCGATAGACGTGTTTGGAAAATATGCAGCAATGTGTTAACATGTGGTTCCTCAGGTTTTGTAAAAGAGCTAAACATTGGCAATTAAGATTTTTAGGACATGAATGTCTAACTTTCTTTTTATTCGATGAAAATGAAAAAGTAAATGCAGGGGATGAAAATCTTGCCCTAACATCGGTTGTTTTTACAAAATTTCTATCTATTTCAGATTTTTTATTTGTGGAAGGCTTGGTCTTTACTTCTTTTATGAGGAAGGACTGCTTTTTTTCAGCTGAATGAGAAAAAAAGTGGTGATTAGTATTTTTAGAGGCATGCCACTTCTATTTTTGCTCGCGAGTAAACTTAATGAACTCTGAGGAGGTATTTGGGCCTTGTGAGGTATCTTTAGCAGATTTGGTGTTAGTTTTTCTTTTCCTTTATCTGAAGTTTTCATAGATGCTGGAACATCATATTTCATTGAGGACTTGAAGTTTTGAGGCTTCTTATCCTCAATGGCCTCTGGTGATTCGTAGATTATTTCTTTTTTCAGATTCAAAGTCAAGAAAGTCTCTTGCTGATTTCTCGAAATCAAAATTATCATGGTTGGTTGTGGGAGGAGTGGGTTCATAGGTTGATGGTTGAGAGTGATCTGTTGGGGGTTCTATCGTTTCTGACTTAGATAACTTCCAATATTACTTGGATGGTTCATCGATTCATCAGATGACGGTTCCTTACCAAGATTCTCCTTTTCATCAACGACACTTGCTGACGATGTGGGATTGATGACCAGAGACTCTGATTTAACCATAGAGTTTCCATCGGTCTCTGGTGTGGAGGCATCGTTCCTTTCATTAGAGTTCTTACATGTGTTGTTCTCGTACACCACATTTTCAAAATCCTGTCTTAAGAGGACAGTTTTTCCATCGACTTTAACCCTTTTAAAATTTGCTTTGGGTTTAGGGAAAAAGTCTGGTTTTTGAATGCATCCAAGTTTGAAGGTGGATTCAAGGGTGAATTTCTTTGTTTCGATGAAGGAGTCCAATTCATTGAATCCAATCCCTTGAGTGTCGTTTTGACCATTTAGTTTTTCATACACATCTTTTTGAAGAAATCTTTGAGAGCAATTGAGTTGAGCCTCTCTGCCTTGAATTCTTTTAAGGCCTTTTCCTTCTTTTCTAAGTCGTTAGATATTTTCTTGTTCAAATCCAGAAGCTTTTCTTCCTCTGATTTTTTAAGTGAGGCTATGCGAGTCTTTTCCTTGACAAGTTCAACTTTTTCTTCGGTCAGAAGACCAGTCTCTCTTTTGTAGAAACTAACTTCTTTTTCTTCTTTAATTATTTCAGATTTTATAAAATTTAATTTTTCCTTGAGTTTCAAGAAATTCTCTGAAAGTTTCATTACCCTTAACTCTAGCTCAGATGGAGCAGAGTTGGTTTCATTGACAAAAGACTCACATACTTGTTCATCAGAATTAGAGGCGGATTATGCATTGGATGTGGCCATAAGACAGATGAGTGCCTTGTCTTCTTCATCAGACGAAGAATTAGACACCCAATTTTCTTTTTCAACCATCAGGCTTCGCTCTTTAGGATTGTATTTGTACTTATTCTTGTAATAGTCTGCATCCTTCACTAGACGTCCTCTGCATTCTTTTGAAAAATGACCGATTTTTTTGCATCTGAAGCAGTGAAGGTCATTCTTCCTTCCGTCTCTGTCTTCTCTCTTCTCCTCTCTTCTTTCTTCTCTTCCCTCTCTTCTGTCTTCCCTCTGATAGAATTTCGATGACTTCTTTTCATAGGATGGCTGGTACTTCTCCCTTCTGGAATCTCTTCGTTCAGAGGGTTTTTTGATGAACTTCCTCTAGAACTATTTTGTGATCAAGGCCATATGATGACTCGGATTGTAATAGTCTGGTTATTATTTTGGTTATATATACATATATATATTAATATATATGTATATATATATTAATATATATGTATATATATATGATATGCATATGTATGATATATATATATATATATGTTTTTTAAAATGTGTGTGTGGTTATTTATTATAAAAAAAAGGGGGAGTCGGCTAGTGAGCCGCCCCTCACTTCTTCTTCATTTGTGTTAGTATAAATAGTTTTTGATGAAAAGAAACACACATATACACATACTTCAATTTGAAAACTCTCTGAAGATTCTGAAGTTTGGACATCAGGAAGAAGAAAAGATATCAAAAGGTTTTGATTCTCAATTTCTAAAGGTGAGTGTTTAGAGCTTTGAATATGAATTGCTTATATGATCTGATAAGCATTTAGAACTGGTTATTGTGGATTCAATTGCGTTTTATGATGATTCTTGTGTAAACCGGCCAAGTGGTGTCCGGATTGAAATCCGGATACTTAAACCGGATGTGCTTTGTCCGGATATCTCTTAAACCGGACAAGAAGTGAACGGATTATGTTTTAAACCGGGCAAGAGGTGACCGGATAATGTGTAAACCGCTTAAAGAATCAAGTGATGTATTGACCGGATTGCTAAACCGGTCAAGAGTTGTACGGTGTGTTGACCGGTTTATATTAAACCGCTCAAAGGTTAAAATGTGTRTTGATCGGTTTCATCTAAACCGGATGACAAAGAGAATGATATGGTGTCCGGATTCTTAAACCTAACAAGGATATTATATTTTCAAAGTGTTGTTTTGAGCGGATTACTAAACCGGACAAGGTTGAATTATTTTCTAAGTGTTTGTCTGGATTTGTAATCCGGACAGAAAGAAAAGAGTTTTAAAGGGTATTGACCGGACATCTAATCTGGACGGTTATGACCGGACTTCAAGTCTGGATAAAAAGAGATGTTTTTGAAAGAATGTTTTTGGAATGATATATTGAGCAGTGTAAACTGCGTGTGAGATGGCGGTGTAACCGCGAGAGTGATATGGGCGGTGTAACCGCGAGAGTGATAGGAGCAGTGTAAACTGCGTGTGAGATGGCGGTGTAACCG
>NW_020202917.1:19896-23755 GCF_001531365.2 Cynara cardunculus var. scolymus
AACTGCGTGTGAGATGGCGGTGTAACCGTGAGAGTGATATGAGTAGTATAAACTGTGAGTGAGATGGCGGTGTACCCGCGAGAGTGATGTGCGCGGAGTAACCACGAGAGTGATATGAGCAGTGTAAACTACGTGTGAGATGGCGGTATAATCTCGAGAGTGATATGGGCGGTGTAACCGCGAGAGTGTTAGGGGCGGTGTAACCGCGAGATTGGTATAATGGGCGGTGTAACCGCGAGTGAGAAAGAGATAAGAGAATGAGATGGCGGTGTAATCCGCAAGAAACATAAATATACTTATGTTTCGGAACTTGTTTGATTCTAAACTGAATGTTTGTAATATATATTGTTGTATGAGATTATACACTCACTAGACCTTTTGGTCTAACGCTCAAATGTTGGATTAACCTGTTTTGCAGGACAGCGTGCTCTGAAAGATAAAGGCAAGGGAAAAGTCTAATTGTTGATATTAGCTTGTTATGCATATGTATTAAAGATACATTTTGATAGTTCATGTTTTGTAATAATACTATTTTAGTATTATGAGAATGATGATGTGAATTATATGTATTTGGAATATGAGGGTTGTTACACGGATGTCTCATCTTCATATTTTGATTCTACTACTAGTGCCTTATTGCCCTTTTTCTTGTGGTCTCTAGTGAGGTCCTTGAAACATCCTTTTCTTCTGCAGCAAGAGCAAGGGTCCACCGATGGATACTTTTCTCTTCATAATATCATTCTCTTGTGCAGCAAGTGTTCCATAGACGTCATGCAATGACCAGCTGTCTAATACCTGATTTGCTTGGAGGGACATTGACAGCTGTGTCCACTAATCGCCAAGACTTTTAAGGAATAACACATTATTTTCTTCCTTCATCCTCGAGATGTCGTTTCGACGACATTGATTGATCAATGTGTTGAAACGATCGTACATCTTCTGAATCGGTTCATTAGGAAGAGCTTTGAAGTTGGTATACTCGTTGAGACATTGAGCTCTACAATTTTTCTTTGTTTTCGCTCCTCCTTCTAATTGACTTGTCAGCTCATCCCATTAGCTCCTTTGCGGTGGTGCATGCATCGAGGGATTGGAAGATTTCATTGGGAATGGCCATGATAATTAATCTTTTGGCCTTCTTGTCAGTTTGTACGCTCTCCATATCATCTTCATCCCAATTCTTCTCGTCCTTGGGCATGTAGTGAGCTGGAATTTCTGCTGTGGTGCTTGTTCCTGGATTCTTGGAACAAGAGTCTGTGGTATGTAGGGACCTTCCATGACAGATCACAGAAGATTTCTATCCATCCCTTCCAAGAAGTTCACCATCCGTATCCTCCATTGTGGATACTCTTCTCTTTGAAGAGTTGGAGGTTTGGTGAGGGAACCAACACTATAAACATAATTCCTGTTGGCCATTGAAGATTTGGAAGAAAAAAAATTACGCTTTTTATAGAAGAATTTTATGAATGAATGATAAATGCGAATTGAGAGTTTTTAATTATCGTTTTGATTGAAAAACAATCAATTGGCTCTAATACCAATTGTTGATCCCAGATCTCTCGATAAAACTAATAATTAAGTTAAGAATAAACTAATTATATAGTTTTGGATGAATAAAATGTTGAACACTCAAGAACAAAAGATGAATATTCAAAGAATATATACTTGAGTGTCAAAGGATTCACTTTTATTTCAATGATTGTGAAAAGCGTCAAAGATTACAATAGGCCTAATCACCTATTTATACTAGAGAGCAATTTTAAGATAATTATCTAACGAGACTATCTAGCTAATCGTCTAGTAAAGATAAAGCTTATCCAGACATGGATAACAAACAAAACAAGATAAACTTTGTAGAATCCAGCTGTCGATTAGTCATCTCCAGCTGTCTTCCATGGGGTGGTATTCAACCTTATCTTCATATCTTCATCGCATGCCTCTGGTTGAACTAGTGCAGAAAACTCCAAGTGTTGGTAACCAGAGGGGCTATGAAGATGCTCGATCCATCGCACCTCTGGTTGTATTGAGGACTTAGCCATTTTGCCTTGAAGTCTTCCCTCGGCCTTCTGGTTCTTCATCATTTGTTTTTCTTCATTACTTTTACACATAAGAATTATGGGGTCTAACAATATGTTTTCTGATCTACAACTTTTCCAGATGGATCAGCATGTAGTTTTGTACCATGAGCCATAGATGTTTTGCTAGATAAACAGTTTTTCAAATTAAATTTCTTCAGAATATCAAAAATATATTTTGCTTGACAGATAAAAATTCCCGAAGATAATTGTTTGACTTAAAGTCCTAAAAAAAGTTCATCTCACCCATCATACTCATTTTAAAACGAGAAACCATTAAGGTAGAAAAGTTTTTGCAGTATTTTGGGTTCGTAGATCCAAATATTATGTCATCTACATAAAATTGTATCAAAATAATATCTGACTTCTCCTTTTTAATAAAGAGAGCTGTGTCAATGTTACCTTTCGAGAAACATGATTTTACCAGAAATTCCGATAAAATATCGTACCAGGCTCTCGGTGCTTATTTAAGACCGTATAAAGCTTTGTCAAGGATGTATACATGATCCGGTTTTGACTGATCCACAAAACCCTCCGGTTGAGCAACATAAACTTTTTCCTTGAGAAGACCATAAGGAATGCCGTCTTGACGTCCATCTAGTACACAGTAAAATTCTTGTGTGCAGCGTATGCCAGAAACATCCTTATAGCTTCAATACGTGCTACCGGGGCAAAGGTTTCATCGTAATCAACACCTTCTTGCTGATTGCATCCTTTTGCAATGAGCCAGGCCTTATTTCTGACAACAACGCTATCTTCATTCTTTATATATTTGAAAACCCACTTTGTACCGATAATCATTTTATTATTGGGACGCGGTACTAATCTCCAGACCTTTAGTGCTTCAAACTGATTCAGCTCTTCTTGCATCGCAAGTATCCAGTCCGGATCTGCTAAGGCTTCAGACACCTTAGTTGGTTCAATATTACTTAGAAAAGTGGAATATAGACACTCATTAGCAGTAGTAGACCGCGTACAAATAGATGCTGATGGATCACCAATAATTTGTTATATTGGATGAAATCCTGGTCCACTTTTTGCTATGAGGTAGGGGAATATAGGAACTTTGATATGAATTTTGAGCATTAGGGGAATTAAATGGAACAGGTTCAGGTGAAGGTTCAATGTTTGGAACTGAGGTAGGCTGAATATTTGACTGAGGTAAGGTATTTTCATCTTGAACGACCGACACCTCTGGCAAATCAGTATGTACACCCTCTTCACACTGAACTGGACCATCAGGAGTTTCCATTTGATTTCTTCATCAACCTCCTTTGTTTCTTCTTTAGTTTCAGTTACTAGAACATCAACAGATGGACCAGATAACTGTTGTTCAGTTTGAGTATTCCTGGACAAATCATTGGACTTATTAGACTTATTTTTGAAATATTCATCGTAAAACTTCTCTGTTAGCTCTCATTTCATTAAATGTAAAAGTATTGAAAAAGTAATACTGCAAGTGTTGACAGAAGATGATCTGTCACAAAAGACAACAGAGGACCATCAACAGAAGATGCTCAAGCGTACGTCTCAAGTGACAGAACCTTTGTCGTGTCTCACAGAGGTTCTGGAAACTGGTCCTCTGCAAAGACAATGCTACAAGACAAAGACGACAAAACCTCTGTCGTGTCTCATAGAGGTTCTGGAAGATATCCTCTACGTCAATGTGCTTACAAGTTATATCCAGCAGAGCCTCTATGATGTCTCACAGAGGGTCTGCAGTCTGTCTTCTGTGTAGATCTTCTTTAGCTATTTTACTTAGGTTTATTAGCTGCTCGTGCTTATCA
>NW_020202917.1:25510-26294 GCF_001531365.2 Cynara cardunculus var. scolymus
TCAAGAGGTTTCTACTTCCTACTCTTTTAACTCCTTTGATTTTTTCACAGAGATCATTGAAAATCTCGACTCATGTCATTTGGAGCATCAAAATCTTAAAGAAAAACTTTCATTATGTGAAAAGGAAGTTACTCTGCTCACAGAAGAAAGAAACCGTTTTTTCAASATGTTCGAAGAAGAGCAAACCAAGTTYTTAAACCTTGAAAATTCTTCAAAACTAAAGCTAGCCAAGGTTGAAAAAGGTTTGAAAATAAAGGTGGAAGAGTTGAGACAGATGGAGCATGAGAAATGTAATATTACCTCTGTAAAGGAATTCTTTCAAAAAGAAAGRGAAKTTTTACATCAAGACGTACTCGACAGAGAGCTTAAAATAAAGAAATTTCAAGAGGCTCAAAATATTTATAAAAAGATTAAGGTCAATTTGGGCAGAAGAGGTTTAGGTTTCTCTGAATTTGACGATAAACCTGGTTTTAAATCAAAGAAAACTTTAGAGAGYACCTTTAGATCCTCAAACAATTTAAAGAGYAAAGTTTMTAATTCAAAGCCCATCTTCAAGAGGCAAAAGTTGTTGGTTGATCCGGACACSAAACCTTGTTTATSCATGGAAAATATAGCCTATGAAGACTATATTGATTCCTTCTCACCTTCTGCAAAGAAGGATTCCATTCCACGGAGATTCATGAGACAGGATCATATAGGAATTTTCAAGTTCGGTCAACCAGATTCTCAAGAAAATTATCCTTTTGGACAGCGTCTTGAACGAAAATTGTCCGCAGAGGCTCTG
>NW_020202918.1:0-1180 GCF_001531365.2 Cynara cardunculus var. scolymus
AACTACAAACCATCACTCGCCATCTTCATCAACTACCATCCTCCATCATCTCTCAAATTCCCAAACCTTCTCAACCTTCCACCTCTTCAATCGATGAAACMCTTACMACCCTCACCCACCAAATAACAACCATCCAAGACACTCTCACCCAACTACCCGCTGCCATCCTTGCCTAAATACCCCAACCCACCCCTCATCCCCCTCCTCCCTCTGTAGGACCTTCTTTCGACGAAGCCTTTTCTACATTCACTGCAGAGGTGAGAAACTTAATCACCAACCTTCCCATWCCACCACCCTCTTCCACATCAACCATGCCACCACACCCTCAAGCCTCCACCTCAACAACAGAGTTCGCCACCAGGGCGGACATGCAAGCTCTGTCAAGAGCACTGGTCTCCTCCTTCAACAAGATTAGCGTAAAGTTTGTTCATCGAGCCATCCAACCAACAAGGGCTCTCACTACAACGCTGGTCGATGAACAACAACGAACTTCAACTCTCCTTCGTTCGATGAAGGAGACCACCAGAAAGGCAACCCTGAGGAAGTATCTTAAATCCCTCAGGAGGAACAAAAAGAAGAAGAGGTCCCATGCCTCATGCTCGAGTAGCCGACCGCAGAAACGAAGAAGACACGATGACCAAGACCCCGATGATCAAGGCCTTGGCCCTCGTGAGGGGGAGACAACGGCGGCTGCACATGCAACACATTCCGCTGCATCACAACCATCATCCACTCAACCACAACTCCCAACAGATCCCATTGAGTTGAGCTCTGCATCCGATGAAGAACCCACTACCCCTCCAACACAAACAAACCTACCCTTAACCCCTTCACCWACACCTCGTCCAACTCAACCATTCATCATCTCCACATCACCAGAACCTACAAACCAACCTCCTTCACCCATATTACCAGAACCCATAAACCAACCTACTTCACCCACATTACCAGAACCCACAAACCAACCTACTTCACCTACACAATCAGAGCCCACAACAACCCAACAACCAGAACCTATGACTACCCTTCCTTCATCACCCAAACAACCAAAAGAAATCCATGAACCTAAAACCACCCAAACAACCAAAACACAACCCATGGTGCAAGCGGATATTCCCTCCTCCTCGGGCCATCCTCCACATAGCCTAGTGGACGAAATACTTCAGAACATGGAGTCAAT
>NW_020202918.1:2630-26546 GCF_001531365.2 Cynara cardunculus var. scolymus
CGCATATGTGAAAAATCCTCTTAGTGTTTTACGTTTTATTATCAATAAAGTAAAACCTTTGAAGCTCAAATTGTTCTTTAATATTCATATATTAATTTTGAGTCTTCTTAACTTTCTTCATAAAATCATTATAATTTGGTTATTCATAACTAGATTATAAGTGTTATTGAGAGATCTTGGATCAACAAACTTTCAAGACGAATACAATTTAATACTGATTTTCAGTCCTAACAAGACCAAACCACATTTGTTGGGTTGGAGTTGGGTTAGGGTTATTTGAACCTAACCCGATGCCTTTTTATATACTATGGATTTAATATGATTCTTAAGTTCTTGATTACAACATATGTGCATTGGATATTTAACCAACCGTAATTAGCTATATTTAAAAGTTATACTACAATTTCAACCTTGGTTTATGGACTGTATAGGCTCAAAATTGGTAGCTAAAGGGACTATTTTGTGTGTAAAAATCAGAAGCTAAAGGAGATGTTTTCTGGCTAAATTTCAGCAGCTACAGGGCTGTTTTGTGGCAAAAAATCGGCACCTAAAGAAGCTGTTCCGTGGTTAAAAATCAGCAGCTAAAGGGTGAAGTCCGAGCTTGCTTCAACCAAATCCGAGCTCTTTCTTATGAAGGATGAAGTCGCTAAGCTGCGACAAATGTATCCGGCCGGTCAGTTCCAAGTTTTTCATCTTCATTAACTATTCAAGACCAACGTTCGGAGACCCAAGATCGTTAAACATGCTATGATGATTTTGGATGTTTTTTTGTTGATAAATTTAGACGATATATGAACTAGTTGAATATTAAATTTGGATGGTTCTTATATATATTAAATTGTTTTGGGATTATTATTAATTTGTTCCTGATTAATTTAATATTATTTATTAGTTTAATTTTATTATATATATATATATATATATATATGCAGCTGAATTATAGATGAAATAAATATATAATATATTTTTTTGAGAAGGAATTGACTTTTTAAAAGTGTAACTAAAGATAATTTTTAGAGAAGATTTTGAGTTTGTGTATCTAAATATCATATTTAGAGAAGATTTTGAAAGTGTAACTAACGAGGACTTTTAGAGAAGATTTTTTAAAAGTGTCACTAAAGCCAATATCTTTAGAGAAGCTTTTCCATTACCTTCTCTAAAAGTATCTTTTAGTAACTCTTATGAACCGTCACAAATACTTGAAAAGTGTCACTAATATATATACTTTTAGAGAAGCTTTGAATAAAAAGTTGACTAACCTTTAGAGAAGTTTTAAAAGTGTATHTAAAGCCTCAAWTAAGCGTCTCTAAAGGCTAACAAAAACACACCCTCCGAAAACCCTCTCTAAAACCTTCACCTACCGTCACACAGAGAAGGTCTTTGACAAAATTGAAAAGCTTATCTAAGCTTTAGAGAAGCTTTTAAGACTTTTAAGTATAAAACAATACCTTCTTTGAAGGTCATTTTTCTTGTAGTGTACCTAAGTTTCCTCTAATGCAACGAATGGTTCTATGTTGCCTAAGTGTGACCTTAGGCAACATATAAATGATTATATGTTTCCTGCATGTATCCTAGGCAACATATTAGCCTACGTTGCCTTAGTTCAATGTTGGCCACTTATTTTTTTTAAATCCTTACTTAGTCAACATATATTCTTATACTATGTTTTTTTGAAGTATATAATATTTATATACGGCAAATGCAACAAATAAACTCACACACCCTCCTCACCTATGGTGAGGTTTGAACCCTTGACCTCCTAGAAGGCCAAGGGCAACGATACCGCTAGGCCAAAGGCCCTTTGGTTTCTTATGCTATGTTGCCTAAGGTAAAAACATAAATCCAACAAAGTTTACTTAGTCAAAACAAATTGATGTTTCCAATATTGACAACTGGCATTGTATGAAAGATTTATCACAATTTACTTAGGCAACATATAAATTGTTTCTATGTTGCCTAAGCTTAAAAACAAAATAACTACGATAGTTGAGGGTTTTAAGATTGGCAAAAGTTTTAAGGTTGACAACTGGCATTGTACTATTGATCCATCACAATTTATTTAGGCAACATATATTCTTGTTTCTATGCTGTCTAACCTTAAAAACATAATAACTCTAGGTAGTTGAAGGTTTTAAGATTGGCATAAGTTTTAATTTTGACAACTGGCATTGTACGATAAATCCATCACATTTACTTAGGTAACATATAATCTAGTGTGCTTGTTGCTTTAAATCTATCTTAAACAACATATATTCTTGTTTCTATGTTGCCTAAGATGAAAATCAGATATAAATATTTGTAGTTCCCCCATTTCCAACATATAATCTTCACTTCCAACATTTTGTTTCTAAGGGCTTGGGATATGATTTGGAGTATATTGGCGAGTTTTGTCTTCCAACAAACGTTGTATTCATCATCAAAAGACATTTAAATATTATTAGGTAATTATTATCGTATTTTGTCTAATTTTCTAGTTATTTCATGTTTATTTCATGTAAACTTGGATTACTACGTGTCTAAAATTATATATAGCTCTTACTATATGCATGTATTTATTTTTCACATATAGATATGACAGAAAATATGGACAAAAGTTGGATAATTTTAAAAAGATTCGAGGAAAAATATATTTTTGGAATATATGCATTTTTGGAATTTGCTAAAAAGAATTTAGTGAGTTGGAATGGTTATTATAAATGCCCTTGCATAGACTGTGGCAACATGTTATTTCAAAATGAGGCAGATATAATTTTCCATTTGAAATATGTTGGTATAATGAAAAATTATACTATGCGGGATCAACACGGTGAAGTTACAAACGCGATCGAGCGTCTTCGAGTCACAATGTCAATCCTATTGTAAATTTTGTGGAAGATGCATTTCCAATTCGTGAGCAGTACAATGATGGTGAATCAATCGCCCATGAGAGTACTCCAGTTTGTGATGTGGACATTGTTGCTTCCAAAGTCATTGATGCCTATTCGCGACTACTAGCAAAAATGAATACTCCATTGTACGATGGTTGTACAGAAACTTCCTTGGGTGCCCTTCTTAGAGAAATTTCTCTAAAAGAAGAAAGTGGAATTTCTATCAAGGCATTTGATAAGAATTTGGGGTTTCAGAAATCTTTATTGCCCACTCCAAACAAGCTTCCTAAATCATATGCAGAGGCAAAAAATATCCTTAAATGTGTTGAGATGGGGTATGAGCTTATCCACACATGTTTAAATGGTTGTTTCTTATACTATAAAGAGGGTGACATACATGACCAGTGCCCTGTATGTGGATTGCCAAGATATGACGATGTCGATAACAAAGTACCGATGAAGATTGTTCGTTACTTTTCTCTAACACCGAGGTTGCAGCATTTATACATGTCAAAATATACTGTAGATCATATGAGATGGTATGTATTGAGACACCCAGCTGATGGTGAAGCATGGAAGGATTTTGATAGGTAAATGTTTTTAATATACTTGTTTGACACGTAAATGCTTTTAATATGGTTATATTTCTGACAAGTAAATGTTTTTAATAGATTTGTACTCCTTGACACATAATAGGTCATATCCTCAATTTGCAAGTGACCTCAAAATCGTTCGCCTCGCTTTATCGACTGATGGGTTTAGTCCTTTCGGGGCTTCTGCTACTCCTTATAGCCTTTGGCCAATTGTTCTGATTCCATACAACTTACCTCTTTCAATATGCATGCAAAAGGAATTTAATATAGTAACGATGTTAATATCCAGACCAAAATACCTAGGGAAATGTCTCAATTTGTTTATGAGGCCACTGGTTGATGAGCTCAAAATTCTTTAGGAAATTGGTTTTAGGACATGGGATCAATACGGGGAAGAGTACTTTATGATGAAAGTTGCAGTGATGTGGACTATTAGTGGTTTTCTAGGGTTGGGAATGTTAGGTGGTATTTAGACGAAAGGGTACAAGGCATGTCCCATATGTTTGGATGACACTGATGCTAAGTTCTTTCATGGTAGGATGCCATATATGGGGGCACGTAGATGGTTAGATATGAATCATGAATTTCGAATTCAAGGGAGAAATTTTAATGGAAATGATGAGTTTTGACTAGCTCCACAAACTCGAACTGCGATTCAGGTTTATAGGGAAACTGTGTCCCATCGATACCCTCGTTTGAGTTTGGTTAAAGAGAAAAAATGGAAACATGTATGTAAATCTATTACATTCAAAACTTGTATTTACATATCATATATGAAAGTTAAACTAAGGTTATTGTTAACATTAGGGGATGAATGAGCCAAAGTTGTGTTGGACTCACAAAAGCATCTTTTGGGAGCTCTCATATTGGAAGAATTCTAGAGTGAGACATGCCTTGGATGTCATGCACATCGAGAAGAATGTATGTGACAACATTCTTGGTACAGTTCTGGGGTTTGATGGAAAATCTAATGACGATCTTAAAGCCAGCACAACTCTTGAAAATATGAAGATATGCAAGCATCTTTGGCCGAAGAAACCCCGAGGTACTTCGAGAAAAACAATGCTACCTTACGCCAATTACACGGTGAAGCCTCAATTTTGTCTCGAGGTGCTTGATCAAATTGTCGCGGTTCAGTATCCCAGTAGTTATGCTGGAAGCTTAAAGAACAAGGTAAACATAAATGACAAGAAGTTTTATGGTTTGAAGACTCATGATTGCCACGTGTTGCTTCAGCGTATTCTTCCCATGGTCATACGACCGTACGTGGCCAATCATGTCCCTGATGCAATTTGTGACTTATCTAGATTCTTTCAGATGTTGTGTGCTCGAGAGTTGAAGAAGTCATATGTTGAATAGATGCAAAAGGACATTATTTTGATTTAATGTGAGTTAGAAGCGATATTCCCTCTAGCTTTATTCACAATCATGGTACATCTCTGCATTCATCTTTCTGAACAAGTCTTCTTAAACGGTCCTATGCATTACACTTGGATATTTCCTTAAGAGAGGTATGTGCATACTATTGATATTTATAATTAAATATATTGAATTTATATTAATTAATGATCTCAATTTTAGGCAACTTGGAGAGTACAAACATGTAACAAACACACGTTACCCCGAGGGTTGTATTACCGAATGCTAACTTATGCATGAGTGTGTGACATTCATGAATCTTTATTTGAGTACTGTACAGGTCGTACATAACAACACTTTGATGTCGTATTCATCTCGATGGAGCCTCTCAGTCTTGTCTGATTATGTTATCCTGAATAGTTGCCTCTGGAATGCTACTTTGACTAGAGAAGAAATGGAAACAGCTCGTTGGATGGTTATTGTTAATTGTATGGAAGCACAACCAGATATTGATAAGTTCAATGAACTTTATGCAATACACTACCCGGAAGGTTGCTTCGAGCATCATATCGTGACATTCCTTTCCAGAGATTACTGTTTTCTTCTCCAGATATCATCGTATCCTACAGGTATTGTTCCTAGTGGTTTCACTTTTCTTCTCCAAGTATCATCGTTCTTCTCCAGGTATTTTTCCTCTCCATCGATTATTGTTTCATCATGCTGCTTCATTTGTCAACACTGCTTCATTTTGAAGCTTTTACTTCACACGCTACCCTATAATTTTTAGTAGGATTATAGGGTTTGGGTAGGTTTGCATAATAGGCACATGAACAGTAATCGATGGATCGCTTGTTGGGTTTGGGTTAGGTTTTGCATAATAGGCACCTAGTTGGTAACATACATTTTTTGGCTGGTAAACTAGGGATTGCTTGTTCCTCTTGTTTTTGTGGATTTCTTGTTCCTTTTCACTTTCATTCATAAACTAGGGCACCGACAACGAACAGTCTAAAATTGCTATTAATCTGTTTGCGTTTTAGTAGTACAAACCAATTTTGGTTTAAGATTGTGCATACCGAATTAGGACAGCAGACTCCAGACTAGGGCACCGACAACGAACAGACTTTTTGGTTTCAGATTGTGTATAACGAACAGACTGTATTTTGTCATGTCTAAAGGGACAACACCATTGTTATCTCTGTTGGTTTGGGTCACCAGGGCCATGCTTTTATTTATGTGTGTATATGCAAGATTGATTCACGCTAGCTACGTCATGAATATATAGCTTGAACTATAAACAATCCCTATTTTTAATATACTTAATTTAAAATAAGATATAACTCTTCTTTGTTAGTATTTATGCATATGTTTTTGGATTTTGTACTCTTATTATAGCATATCTCTACACAGACATATATAGTAGTAATATATAATGCAGAATGTGTGGTTTGTGGGTGAGGTTTTTTTGTCAGCTTCAAGAATGTGTGGTTTGTGGTTGGTAAAATGTATGATGTGTACTTAGCTTGAGATCAGCACAGACCTTTGATTTGGGACCCTCCAGCTAGTTGATATTAATGTTGTTCTTTAATTAAGTAGAATAATATTCAACTTGATTTGTTCTCTAAAGCAACATTCTTTCACACAGACACACACTGACCTCTTCATTAAGAGCCATGCACATACTGTATTGTATTGTGGTTGGATTATATTGTTTTTTTAATCATTTTTATATATAAACAAGAATTTTATTTAAACATTGTTTTTTTAGATCCATATGCCTCTAAAAAGAACTCAAGCGTTTAATTTAACGAAAGCTCGGTCTTGAGGCGGACTACGACACGCCTAGAGGGTGATTTGGTGGAGGTCTCGTCAGAGGCGACACCTTTCGTCCAACGCCAATTGTACCCTTTGTCCTTGAACTCACCAGCTACACCGGCATCACCAGAGATGAGCACACCTATTAGTCGGCCCACTTGCTCCAGATATATGTATCAATTGTCGTCCGCATCCAAGTGGAAACGATGGAAGAACCAATTACAAAGAAAGCAAGACGAGGAATTATCATCGAAAAGGCGATTAAGAGAGACATCGCTAACAACGAAAATAAACGCCATCCTCTTAAGTGGAACATGGAAAAAAAAATTCCCGACACAAACAAAGTTTGTAGGATCGCAAAGCAAATCGACAGCATTGTTCGTGAGCATATTCCAATGTTGACCGATAGTTATTTAAAACATTCGCAAGATGAACTCAAGATTGTGGTTAATCAACTTAGCGTAAGCATATTCTTATTAATTAATAATGCTTAACTTTTTATTTCATTTTGATTTGTATTCGCTTTTCTGGTTTTCTTTGAGATTAATTGGAATGGACCTCTGGGTGACGCATTATTCGATTGAATCCACCTAACTGCGCGCCAGTCATATAATAGGTGGAAAACTGATTGCCACACATTATATAAGAAGCAAGGTCGTCTCCCAATCAACTTTGTACATCGGCCAAATCAGTGGGTTTTTTTATGCACGCTTTTTGAGAAAGAAACATGGATGATATTAATGAGTAAATAATGGAATATATAATTTTTTTTTGAGTTTAGATTGTAAAATAAGTGTTCCTCATGTTGTAGAATAAATCAAATAGAATGACGGAAGCAAGGTTGTCAAAAAATAGGATCGAGCTTAAATCGGGACCGACTTTGTTCCGGTTTAGGGCTAATAATCTTGAAGCTACCGGACATGTGGATCCTTATCTCGGTACAATTTCCGAGACTACTACAAGTGAAGACCATAAAGTAAGTAAACTTGAACTTTTATTTTTGTGCGAACATGATTTGTATATTTTTTTCATTTGTTGTCCAGCATCACTTTTTCACATTTAACATTCGTTTTAGCTTATATTCATCCTGAATTTTCAGAAACTCAAAAGTTACAAGTTGTAGGACAGTTTGTTAGATTTCCATATCATCTTTAATCACTTAAATCCGAGCTCAGACGAGTGAAATATGCTCGAAATACCATAGTCTCGCAAAGCTGTCAAAAATTATTCTTTTATCCCTTTTTCGTTCCAACTTTTCCAAAACTTTAAAAATATAAAAACGCATTAATGTAGTTCATTTTTTTTTATCATTTTAACTTATTAATGAGGGATGATTGATGAGAAATATATAATTGTAATTAAAACAATTGTTTGAATCGTATATACAGAAACTTGTTGAGGAAGAGATTGAGAAGATTAAGAAAGTTTCTGATGGCACTCCAAAATCTTTCGGGCCTACAATTCGTTGCCCAGTCGAAAAAGAAATATCAATCATCGAGCAAATTGTTGGTCCATTGGTAGGAACGGTTGTTCGAGGTATAGCTTGGCGGTTCGACCTGCGAAGATGAGAGGACCGGCGAAGGGATTCTCTAAGCCGGTATCTTCAGTTGACGAGGAAGATTTGCGGCGACAACTTGCCGAATGCGACGAGAAGATTCGCTTGCTAAAAGAGGGACAAAACGAGGCAAAAAAGGAAGCTGTCGAGCAAAGAAAGATGACACAATCGTTGATGAGTATGTTGGGTGCTAGTGATTCAAACTCTAACTCAATAACCCCGACCTCTCACGCTTTAGGTTAAGTTTTTAATTTTGTGCTATTGAACTTGTTGCCTACTTTTAGACTTGTTTAGGAAAAATATTATCTTTCAATTATTGAACTTATTAATTTCTTATTTGGTTATAAAAGTTGTTTGTATAAAACGTATGGTTGCTTGTTTGTAGAAAATATGTTTGTTCGTTTATGAGATTCATTTGAAGAAAGTTTGCAAGAAAAAAACTGCATTATGGTACACAAAAATCTTAGGCAACAATTAAACAATATAAATGTTGCCTAAAAGAAATATTATATTATTTTAATTACAGGTCAAAGGAAACATATCTAAATAAAGTATGTTGTCTAAGCTGATATGTAAAGCAACATATTCATATAGAGTATGTTGTCTAAGCTAATATCTAAGGCAACATATGTAGATAGATTATGTTGTCTAAGATGATACCTTATGCAACAAATGCAGATAGAGTATGTTGTCTAAGTGGATACCTTATGCAACATATGTTTTTTACTTAGGCAACATAACATTTTACTTGTTGTCTAAGAAGTCCGCTTAGGCAACATATTCTGTTTGCATATGTTGCCTTGGTTATTATGCAACATCGAGAAGGGAACACTGCTTAGGAAATATGGGTTTGTTGCCTAAGCCTTACGCAACATGTAAAACCCTCGTAAACAACATTTTCATTTGTTGCCTAAGTCGTATTTTGAGGTAATGTATAGTCGTAAGTTTTCCTAAGTTTTAAGATAAATTGAACATCATCTATGGTTGAATAGGGTTAGTTTGATAACGACAATCATCGTATGCAAGTCTCTAAAATTCAACTTAACTTGATGTTACATTATGGTGCTATATAATTATAAGAAATGTTTATTGAAAACACATTATCATTCGAGAAAGTAACAAAAATCGATGTGTGGATGAACCGCCTTACTTGATTAGGTTCCTAACCTTTTAAAGGTTAGTATGTTTCAATTGTGGTTTTTATATGGTGAGGGCATTACTTAGCCTTTCCAATCATGGGCATGAAAAACCCTAGGACCAACCCCTTATCATTGTCGCCAAAGATTATGCCACCACGACCGCCCTTCTTGTTAATATCCCATCGGGTAATATTCATGTCATATATTATGAGTGATATCTTTCCACCCAATCTCCACTTCGTTCACCAATTTTAGATTAAAATTCCACCAAGCCGACGTGGCTTGTTAGTTTCAATATTTCAAAGGACACTTTCTCACTACTAATAAATCCATAGAATGAAGTTGGTCTCTAAATGATCGTTTCATGAATCTAAATTTTTTGGGACAATGGTGCCATCAAAAGTTGGAATGTCGATTCTCGCTTCAACCTTGAAATGTAGATGGCTATTCTACTTGGTTTTAATCTCTCTATGATCTCTATCACTCTTCTCTAACTTGCTTCTTTTTTGAATCTATTCTTCAATGATGTTTTTCGAGCCTGTGGGGGAACTTGACGTCAAGCATCGTCTCGAGTTGTTATGTTAGTTGATCTACCTTTGTGGAAGGTTCACTTCTGTCCCAATGGGGTACTTCCTTCTGCTCCCATACAGAGGTAGAAATGGTGCTTTGATACCAGTTGATCCATTCGAAGCTTACAACCATGATGTCTTCAAATGGATGCTCAATCAAATGACTAATTTCAATTTTCAATAACTCAATATGCAAATCAAAATAAACACAAGTTACAAATGGTAGTTGCTAACTTTTAACTAGAGGCTCCAACTTTGCTCTATTTCATCCCCTCCTTATATAACAAAATAATAAAATGAAAGGCTTGACGTGGATAGTTTTTTGTTTGTCCTGAGCATATATGCATGGCAACGAACTTTTTATCTCCTTTCCCTTTAGTGGATGTGGGTTTTGTTTGCAACCGCTTTGACTGCAAGATAGTCCCGGATAAAACGTTGACGGAATTTCCCCTATATTGTAATTATGTATCGTATACGGACTTGTTTTCACAATTAAGTAATCCAGTATTAGGTATAAATACCCTTTTCCTTCGTCAAATGTAATCTACAATTTACCCTTTCATGAAAATAACATTATAACCGGTACTCCAAAATCTTGATTGGGTACTTATGCATTATAATTATCAACATGTTTCTTGAAAGGCTAAAATGCATCAAAATGTAATGGAGTTTGTCTTAATTCCTATTTAATGTATTAAGATTTTTTTTTCTCTCAATTAACGTAAGATACTTTCTGGTCTTCCTATTTTGATACTAATTTGACCGGTAACCCATTAAACAAGTTAACATTTGATGACATGTCAAATCCTAATGTAAGATTTTCTGGCTAGGATGTCACAATTAAATTATTTAAGTAGGATGACACCCACCACAGCCATGGCAACCTAGCTTGCTTTCTTTGCATTTTTTTTGTTTAACATCCACCATAAATGAAAACCTTGTTTTCTTCAATCACTAATTTTCCCCGTTTCCCTTCCTCTAGACAAACACCATTGCTGGTGCTTGAGATAGCTTCCACAGTAACTACATGGATGACTTTGATGACACATTTGTATCCGGTGAACTTGAAGATTTAGTGGTAAAATAGATTTTAAAACTCGGAATTGTACCCTCCCTTCATGGTTGAACGAAAGAACCATAATTTTTCAAATACATATGGAGCTCATCAAGCATTGAAATAATAACCTCCATTGACACATATGGTTAGGGTATCGGATTCAAACAAGAACCCTAAATCGTGTAATCATTTTTGATTTATGAAGGAAGGAATGGAACCCATATTTAGAAACGAATTTGAACTTCGTTTCTGGAATTAATTAACATCCTCATCTTTAATCTCAATGTTAAGATATTCATTTTCTTCGTCAACATCATTCTCGTATACTATATTTCCGTTTTGGTTATATATGAATTGGAAGGATGGAAAAATAGGAAGTTCTTATTATTTTTTTTATCTTTAAATTAAATTAAGCAAATCCAAGTAACATGACATTAATCAGTTAATGTTTATTTGTCATGCCAACTCATCAATTACCGCTGCCAAATAGGATCTAACCTAATCATCAGGTAATTTGGTATTGAAATAGAAAAATCTGAAACTTTGTTACATTAATTGAGGAAAGAAAATCTTCATTACACTAAATAAGAACTAAAACAAAGCGTATTACATCTTAATGCATTTTGTCCAAATGTTAATTGGGGCAATTTAACTGCATTGCTAAATGTTGATTTTAAGAGCGGACAACAAATCATTGGCAAGTATTGTACTTAGCAACAAAAACAAATCTGTTGCGAAATTTTTACACACACCAACAAGAAAACGTTAATCCATGACCAAATGGTTAGAAAAACTGATTCTAATCCTCATGCTAAATGTTAAAACACCAACGTATTTTAGAAAGTTAACAATTTACCAACACGTTATAACATTTTGACTTACATAGTAGCAATAACCTTTTAAAATTATCTTTTGCAAAATGAATACAGTATTGACAACCATTCTTTATAGAAGTTAATGTTTAAAAACGTCAATTGTTAATTAAGTGTCAATGGATTTGGTCGTATTTAACAATGAATTTCGATTGTTGTATTGGCAACATTTGTAGGAGTGATCAAAAATGACTTATAATGTTGAGCACTAGCTCAGTTATTAGTTCTACACGTGCAAGACACGGGTTTAGTGAATAGGAGTTTAACAGCAGTAACGGCAAATGCAAAACAAGATGGACAAAACAACCAATGATTAAGACGAGAAGCTTAAATAAGCATGAGAAGCAAGCCACCGATCCATCAATGCCAAAGCTTCTTCAGGCTTGTACAATGTCAGTGCATGACCCGCACCCTACAAAACACAAGTCATTCCATAAATGTGTTACTCATTTTTCATAATATTAATTTGTTTTGCTCAAACAAAACCAATAGCTTCTTTTTGTTTCTTGAAAATGGTCAGCTATCTATTGACGAATATCTCATCAAATTTTTGTACCAAGTCGAGTAGTCATTATCATGATTAAAGTCACAGATTCAACAAGTATCATCCTTCTTATGTTATGACATAAATATTATTTTCCTTAACAAGAAGAACAAGAAGATATAACCGATTACTCAAACAAGTGTCATGTTTCTTACCTTAACAGTTGCAAATTGTATCGAGGATCCTCTTCGTGCATATGTCATTTGATATCTACAAAAACAAAGAGCAAATAAAAAAAAAAACTATACCAAATAAAAATACACTAAACACCAAAAGTACTTGACTTTTAAGCTCACCCTGCAACTTGCGTACCAACAAACCATGGTTCCCATGCGCTTTCAATTGGAAGATTAAGATTTTTAATCCACTTCTCAGTGCCCAAGTATGGAAACACCATGTCATGATCAGCGTTGTCAATTCAAATATTTATACATCGTTGTCACTGAATAAAGTACAAACTTTAAAAGAACTTCTTGTTGATATGGATAATCACATACCCTTGTAACGATATGGAACTTGATTTTTATTTTGGGATACAAAATAGTATTTAGCAACAACTTTGAGAATAAAAATTAGTTCAAAATTCAAAATATGAAGAAATAAAGATGGAAAACTTGAACTTTTTCTAAAACAATGAAAAGGTGATTTTACCTGAAATTAAAAAAGTATGGTATTACCATATGATCAGAGCTTGACAGTTTTTGGTAAGAAGTTGTTTATGGGATTCAATAGTGCTCCAGACATCATAGGAATAATATACGGTGTTG
This sequence comes from Cynara cardunculus var. scolymus, assembly GCF_001531365.2. Lineage (NCBI taxonomy): Eukaryota > Viridiplantae > Streptophyta > Magnoliopsida > Asterales > Asteraceae > Cynara > Cynara cardunculus. Next base: position 15,765 of record NW_020202918.1, read on the forward strand.
TTTTTCTTTAAATCATAAGCAATACTCGTGTTTACGTACTCCCACTTTTCTGTAGTTCCCTGCACATGAAAAGGAAGACATTCAAGAGTGTTGAAACTTGAAACAGAGGGATAAACATGGGACTACTTTTCTTCTGATAGTCACACGCATTGTTATTGATGAGTAAACAGTGTTTTGGTTAAGCTGTGAATTCATTGTGAATAACATACCTCACGAATGTTGAGAGCTTTCTGAACATCCTTATAGTTTACCCAAGTTTGTATAAATGTGTCGGTGAAATCCTAAACAAAATTATAAGAAATGGTAACACTCATATTAATTTACGTGTTCTTAAGTATGATTTATAAAAGAAATGTGTGTCGATCTTCATATTTGATAAAGAAAAATTACTTTACAAGTTGGCACCCTGCTGTCTGTTACATTACACAACGGCTCCAATATAAATTCAAACTTAATTCTGCTTGTGCACTGCAATTGGGAATTTGGATTAATGTTATGTTACATTATAATCGTAAAGGTCTTTCTCGAAGAATGATATGTGTGTACCTCATCCACCCGTTTAAGATTATCGGCACATAGGCTATTATCAAGAACATTGTATACATAGTCACCATCACAAGATGCTTTTGTAGACTGAAACATAATATAAATTCAACCAAATGACCACAGAACTAATAATTCTTATTTGTAAGTAGGCACGATTTTGTAAAGAATATCTTTTTGTACCTCGTACATATCATCTGATATAAGTGCAAGACGATGAGCATACTCAAATCTTGAATTGAAGTCGATGAACTTATCGGTGAGAGGGTTAATAATTAGGTATCATTGTATAATGGCTATAACATATTAGTTAATCTAGTATTTTGTATCGTCAAGAAAATTTATTTTTGTCAATGAGATTGCCACGAACATTTACCCATGCATACTAGCTTCAGGTCAAAAAGTTGATTTGGTTAGTTTGATGGTAATTATAAAAACAATATTAACTTTCAACCAGAACTAGGACCTGGTAACCAAAAACCGATTGAAGCATGAAATTTATTTTTTGCTGCAAATTAAATTGGTCATAAGTAAGTTATTTCAATCATTTGTAGATGAACCAACCAAATATTTTAGCAATAACGTTAAGAAAGCTTATGTAGTAAATAAGATGTTTACTTTAATGTTGACTTGCGGTTGATTTCCAAGTTCATTGCCTGCAAAAATGAGAGAAAATGGTGAATAAAATGTTATAGAAGTGAAGCCTATTTATGGAGGGATCCATGTATGATGGAAGGTGCATCTTGTATATCTCTAGTTACAATAGAAGTTCTTACCTTTGTATACCTCCAAAGCCATATTTAGTACGACAATTCCCATGTATGAAATCCCAGATCCGTACAATGAATTACTCACAAACCTGGGGTTCTCCACAAGCCACTGTATTCAAATATTCATCATCACATATTTAAACACATAAACAAAGTTTCATTAATATTTTATAGTAAATAATTAGCTACTACCTTCAAGCAGGACCAACATAATTAAGAAGCACATATTCGGTTCAATACATTACAAAATAAAAGGGCTTTACTGACAGATCGTTGATTGATCATTCACGGATTTTCCCGTCATTGTTTGTCAATCCGCCGTTCCGGCTGTGAGATATGCCGGTGAGGGCATTTTCCGGCGTATTACCAATGGATTTTTCTTTTGACGAAACCCCTTTGTTTTGTACCAATTGTACAAAAAAAGTCTACATAATAAAACTTCTATTCCGTAATGATCGGGAAAGAATCACATTTCAAAACTAATTATCTTACCTTTCTAAGAAATTCATAACCTTGTACAGCTAAAAGGGAATCACTACTCCTCGATGCTTCCCATGTTTTAGCATAAGAAAATCCAACACCAATTGGTAGATCTACGAATATCATATTAGCAACCTACAGATTTAGAAACAATTTGTTTGCGTCAAACATAACATGAAACGTATATACATCTATAATGTAACAAAAGAATATGTTAAATCGGAATTTTAGTTTTTAAAAGCAAAAATTCGAATAGAGTGAGAATGTGAACCTTTGACCATGAATGTGGATTCAACTCCAATGTAATGTTACCCTCTTTGAACTTTCGAATTGAAACTTAATGGACCTACAAAAAGATAATTTTATTAATGTTAGTTGGTCGATCCATCGTTAATATTTATAAATCGAGCAAAACAACTGTAAAATACATCATTAAAATATAGTTTCTTAAATTCGTGAACCGAACATAAAGTTCAAATTAACAAAATTAAATTTCACTCCATTCCTTGTCGATTAAACGTGGACCTCACGAAGTTCAGTTCCATCGCTAACTCCGTAGACACAATCACTCATTTTCAAAACCATTTTGCAAACCAAAACATCATTATTCTATTCGCAATTGGATCAAATATTATTTCAGTTTGTATTAGTGCATAGTATTATTAAGCTCATACAAATTACAGATTGCAATATGAGAAGATTACCGTTTTGATAGAGGAACGAATAAAGTCCAGAAGCGCCAGGGCCACCAGCGAAATACAGAAAAAGAGGTCTTCTGACGGGTTTCTTTCAGACTCCACAAAGTAGTGGAAAACTTGCATTGCATCTTCTTCTCCCATTCCGATGTATCTTTCGACATGAAAAACAAACAAAGAATGAACCCAAAAGAAGCTTCTGGTAATAAAAACAAGAAGAATGAACGAAAGACGAACATGTAAACATAGCCGGTTTGGAGAGTAAAAGGAAGATCACCATTAAAGCCCGGGAGGTTCTTGACGGTTGAGTTTGAGCATGATGAAGTAATGAATTGTAGGAAGATGATAAGAAGGGAAATCGTCATGTATTTGGATTTCATTCTATCGCCCTAATTAATTAACCTTCAACTTTCGTAGATGCTGGTAACCGGCCATGAATCGGATCATGGTAGAAAAATAGAGGGTGAAGAAATGGTTTAAATCCTACTGCTCTTAATCAAAAGTTTATAGATACTGGTGGAAGAAACCTTGTCTGGTTGGAGGGAGGAGAGTCAAAAAATGTGCTATGATGATACTTCCAAGTGTAACCAACCTCACGTACGGTAAAGTCTTCAAGTTTGGCTTCCCTCCTTGCAAGGAAAAAGTTTATGGAAACTGTTCAAGTCTTGGAATAGTTCAAAATGAAGGCATGAAGCTTTCTGGAAATTCGAAAACCACCATGCAGAATTTATCAAAAGAACAGCAGCAGCAGCTTAACGATATTCATGAAGGTTTGAAGATGGCTGGAAAATCTGTTTTGGGAAAGGATTCTACAATTCGGGTCAATTAGCGAGGTGGCCTCTCATGACACCTTGCATTATCTTGAACAGCCAAAGCTCCAAGTGGATATGTTTGTAAGCCCAAGTGTCTCCTTCTCACGAACCCATGCATTATATTGAAGTGGGTGGCCTGCCGAATAGTGCTTTGGAAGGTGGTATGGCACATGCTTCTCAAAAGGTTGGAAATGTTGCACGTGGAAGATGTTATGAATGGCTGGAGGAGATGTTATTAGCAATAAGAATATTGACGTGGAGGACTTGCATGAAATGAAAGGAAAACAAACTTTGGGCTCCATCTCTCACTCACACTACGAATATTTCCAATGTGGGCCTCGTTAAACCCGCTATTGATAAGCCCATCTCGCATTCCCAACCCAATTATTTAATACTGGATTGAAAGAAAATGATCCAATCTTGCTCGCGTTGAAGTCCATGCAAGCAAGGTGAGGATTGAGGAAGCCATAAAAATATTATGCTAGGCCCAAATGCTAAAGTGGGCCTAAATTTTCAAGATAGGAGTTCTCAAGCCCCATTGAAAGAAAATTCTTCTACTTTTCGCCATGGGCCTGCCTCTCTAAGCCAAAACACTGAAGCTGATGGCCTCAATCAATCCAGGTTAGTTTTTCTTTGGACCCTCCCCTATCTCTAATATCCCCCATCTTTTTTCTGGCCCATCTAGTATGGTGTCTTCTATGAGCATGGAAAGTGTGATAAGGATGAAGAGAAGTTGGAGTTGGATGGTCGTGCAAATGAAGAAACCAAAACTGATTTAGTTCATCGGAAAAATCAAAATGATGCTAAAAAATCTCAAATTCTGAGGGGCCAATTGATCATCCTGTTAATGTTAAAGATCCCTCGTCTAAGCCCATGAAGGATGCCATGGACAATTGGGCCTTCCTTGGCCCAAGTCCAAATTCTGTTGTGACCTAAAGCATAAGGCTAGTCCACATTCTATTGATCCTGTTAATTTTGAAGGCAAAAGCATGAGAATAAATTGTCTCCAATGTCTAGTAGCCCATCCAATAATGGCCCAGCTACGTTCCACTCTTCTCTTCCTAAATTTTAATTGTGATTTGGAACCTTTCGTATCTGCATGGTCCTTCACCCTCCTTTTTTCCCCCTTTGCATGATGAGTCTTCCACAAGATATTTAGAAAATCCAAAATATTCTTTTAATGATCAAATTGATGGTAATTTTAAGACCGAAACCAAATCCGTTTGGAATGGTAAAAATCCTAGCATTTTACCTCTTTCGTGTGCTAATGTCCTTAGTGGTTCTAATAAGCATCCTAATGCTAATTTCAAATTTATTCCCAATCTATGTGATGATATGGACTCCCCTATTGATATACCTCTCCCTATTGTCAAAAAAAAAAAAGTTGTGAGACTTATGCTAAAAACTTATGTGGTTATTTTGTTGGTAAACGTCTCCCCTTTCCTGTAGTTCGGTTCTATGCCTCCAAACTTTGGTTCCAATTTGGTATTGTGGATGTTCTTTTAAATGGCCACCGCAATTTTCTATTTAAATTCAATTCTGAAGAAGGCATCCAAAAAGTGATTGACAATGGTCCTTGGACCTTTAAAAATGTCCCTATTTTTATTCAAAAATGGAAGCCTGGTCTAAACCTTAATACGATGTTAAAATCCATGATATACCTAATGATGTGTGGAATGATGAGGGTCTTAGCTACATTGTTGGTAAAATTGGTAAACCTATAGCCATGGACTTTTGGACTGCAAATATGTGCAAGTATGTTGCAGGAAAATCGGCGTTTGCTAGGGTCTTACTTGAAGTTCCCACGAGGAAAGATTGGATTGATGTGGTAAATGTTCGTATCCCAGACCCTGACACTCTTTCTATATCTCTTCATTCTTGCGTATTGAATATGAATGGAAGCCTCCTATGTGTTCTCATTGTAATATCTTTGGGCATTCTAAATCTAATCGTATACATGTTGAGGCTAATAATGATAGGAATGTTAATTCTAATGACTACCAAGACTCGAAGAGAAAGAATATCACTACTGATAGTGAAGGATTCCAAATGCGTATTTACAAGAAAAATCATACTGCAAGGGCTTCGATTGCTAAAGTTCCAATGGAAAATCAAAGAAAGGAGGTCCTTACCACAGTTTTAAATGGGAAGCAAGATGCTGTTATTCCAAAGGAAAGAGTGAAGATAACCCCTGTCAAGCTTATCGGCCTGTCCAAATGCGGACTCCCCCCAGCTACCTCCCCCCCAATTTCAAATCCCCCCCAGATGGGTTTACCCTCTACTTCTAGACCTGCCTCCCCCTATAAAACCATTAACCAAAACAAACACCACCTTCACTTCTCCAACCCCCCACTTCCCACTCGGAAACAAGCCAAGGCCCCTTCCTCTTCATCCAACCGATTCTCTATTCTAGTCGACTCTTCTCAGTCTACTGAGCTTGGGTCCATCCCCTCCCTCCCCCCTGCCCCGTCTGATCCTTCTGAGATTAAGGATGCTCCTCTTGATCACGATGACCTCCTTGGTGAGGATGATGTGATTGAGGTTGAGTCAGATGATGGAGAAACTGCTAGATTCATTACCAGCGATATCATTATCTCCTAGGTTGAGCCGAAGACATCTCATGAGTCTGAGCAAATGGAAACCACCCCCTCATCTACAGTCTAGTGATGTGCTGTTTTTGTTGTGCCTTTCTTATTCGGTGCTTAGTTATTTTTCGTATTTTTCTCTTGGTTTGGTCTAGGGTGTGCTTGTTTTAGGCCCCTTTTCCTTCCTCTGTGGGTTCCCTGTTTTCCCTAACAATCAATCTTCTTGAAAGCTTCATTCAACAATGGCAGATCTGTATTTTCTATTAAGAACTTAGGAGTAGAGAGAGAGAAAGTCAATTCATCAAATGTGGTCAAACTCTATATACGTATACTGATTTTATCAAATGAGCTCTACTCTACTATTACAAAGCCAAACACCCTTTATATAGGGTCAAACTAGACAAAAATAGTCAAAGTCAAACTATCCTAATAAAAGTCAAACACAATGACTTTTACACAATTATAGACAATTTTATCTTTCAAGATGAATACATATTTACACTGAATTTCATTCATAACATTCTCCCCCTTTGTATTCAGACTTGAAGGAAATTGCGCGCTTTGAGTCTCGTTTGAACTTTGAAGCTTTAAGCCCACTATGTTTTCTTCATAAACAATCTTCAACTTGAAATCTTCAGGCAATCATTTGTTGAGAAAGATCTTCTAATATTCTCCCCCTCGAATGTAGAACCGCGATGATCTTCTCTTTTGACAATGTAGATTAAAACAACAACAATCTTCAGACAACGAATTTTAGACATTCTCCCCAATAATGAATTTCTTCAGATAAGATCACAAACATTCTTCTTCGACTAGAAATCTCTATCAGTAAACTGTTGTAATGATGATCTTCTCATTCAAAAACTCTCAGACTTTGTAGCATCGAAATAATTTTTTGTAATCATCTCTAGTCGCACTCCTTTTGAGTGTTTTGCCGACTTGATATTACTCCCCCTTGATCTTTATAATAAATTCCCCTTATAATGATCGGAATTGGATATTTCATTCATTATTTCATACTCCCCCGTATGATGAAATGAGAATCATTACATCATACACTAGAATGAACGAAATTTCCCGCAAAAGCCGTCAATTCATGAAATTGTAAGTAGATCTTTTCAAATCCACTTATTTAATCTTTTTAGATTAAGGGAATGGGAAGATAACAACCAATTTCAATGAATGAAATTGTTTTCAATCTTATAAAAAGATTGGCCTGTGAGTATAACAGATATACTCAGTACAACGGATGTACTGTATGTATGAGACTTTTTGATGCTCATCTCACCAGGTCTTCCATTCAATCATCGATAGCTTAAAATTAGCATATCTATGAATGTTTTGGCAAAATAACATATAAAATGCAAAATCTGTATAGTGTAGAAAGATAAAGCAACTAATGCTTTTGTTTAGGCTCAAAAAGATAATTCGTGTGGACTACACAAATTTATCAGACTCAATACGTGATCAAAAAGACTTGAAGGGGGGACATATATCCTTCTGATTCAATATCAACTTTCTCCGAATGAGAAATTGATAGATGATGAGCTGCGTGCCCCAAGTGTTATTGAAACACTTATCTGTGAGAGATAAATGAGTAGCTGGTAGGGTTGTGATAAGAATTGGCATGAGCTTTGCCTTTTTCAATACTAGTCTCAAAAGAATTGAGAACTAATAGATTGTGTGGTATGCCCGGATTTTAGAAGTTTGGAACAGGATTTTTATGTTCTTTTAATCCTGACACAACTCTCGTCAATTCTTTTGTCTCACAGCAACTACCCTTCTCATTTTCATTTTAGTCTCAGCACACAAACCCTTTTGTATATAAAGCTCACTCAGATATGGTTGTCCTCTTGGGTAGGTCTGTCGATTATGACATTCCATAGAGGTATTTCTGATAAACACTCAGTCCCTCCTAAATACAGTATGCTCATATGATCACAGGAGTTGATCAAAAATTAAAATTTCAGATAAAGCACAATGATCAGATAAAAATTGATCAAGAAATTTGGCTTTTAAGCACAATCAATAAATGAAATGATGCAACAACGATCAGATTATTCGGTATGCGAGAGAAATGAATGAAGATCTGTAAGAACAAGTTTACAGATTCAGATTAAAAAAAATAAAGTGTATATCATTCAAGGTAAAAAAAATTTGAAAAACAACCTTTGAATACAAACGAGTGTATTATCACCGAAAATGTTTATATAAGAGACGTGATAATAACAGTTTGAAGAATAGCTGAAACAGGTATTGGAGTTATGTACGACGAGAAATTACGCAAGTAAAATCTCAGAAAATACATGTTCAAAGAATGTACCCGTTTTTAAAAAAAATAACTTCCCAAAAACATTTATTGAAATTCTAGAGACTCCCCCTAGAAATTTGATTTCAGTAATATTTCAATTTAGCTCAAAAGAATAAAAATGGAAACATATTTAGCACGGGTTCTAAACTGGGTGTTTAGAAACCATAATGGAACAGATTACAACTCCCCCTGCATTGGTGTATCACTGATATGATATTCTGATCAGCACAAAATTGACACACCTGCAAAACCAGATTAAGTAGATTTTGTTACCCAAATGAATTTGGGTCCTATTTTGTTAGTATCAGGTTGAGGTATGTTGTAACTTCCAAACCACCTATTCCTATTAGATATATTCTTTTTAGCACTTTGAACAGGATGATCAGAAATAAAATTTGATCTATATCAGTTATTATGATCATACCTGTTCTTACCTTTCCAACTGTTCTGATAGCTTTTGTCTCCATGCCACCTATTGAACCTTTTCTTATTGACAAAATCATTGGTTCTGCATGTTGAGCACATAATTATTCTCTTGCTAAGATTGATCAGATTATTAGTAGATCTCACAATGCAAGGAAGAACAGAGTTAGTAACAACAGGTGTATGAGATGAAACAAAATCAGCTTTATTAACCCAAATGCTTTTAGTTTTAGAATATTTATTGGGTGATTTGATAACATATCCTAGATAATACTGATTAGAAGAACGAGAATAGTTCTCAGAAATAGTAGATTTAGGGTTGCTTGAATAACTGTTCAATTTGGAGCAGTCATAGAAGCTGGTTTTACAGTGTGATGGAGAACCAATTGAATTTTGTGCACAAGAAAAGTATTTGACTTTCTGTAAAAGCTGGTCTCTTTCAGCAGTAACTAAATCAAACTTAATTTCAAGTTCAGTTTTCATCTTCAGCTTAGTTTCAAGGTTTGTCTTCATATCAGACAATTTGCTTGTAGTATCCAGGAGTTTACCTTCTAACTCCTTCTGAAGCATTTCAAACTTTCTCTTCTGATTTATTAACTCTATTTTCTCTTCATCTGAGCTGCTCTTATCATTCTCAGAAGCGATGTCAAGCCACTTTTTCTTATTAGCAAGCTCCTTAGCAATATCTGTATACTTCTTTGAAGCATTTCTCTTTTCAAGAGTAAATTGCTTCTTTTCTTCATCTAAAGCTTTCTGCTTTAGAGCAATGCTTTCAAATAATTTCTGAATTTGGCTCTGGCACTCTTCCGTAATGTCTTTCTTCTCCTTATCATACTTGGCACGTTCCAAGATGATCAACTGCTCAAAATCCGAGATTTGCTTTAACAGCATTTTTACATTTAGCTCTAGAGAGTTTATCTTATTCTCATAAGATATGCATTCAGATCCGAACCTTTTCTCTGAATCACACATTCTCTTCTTTTCTTTTTCAAATTCCATTCTTTCAGAACTGAAACTCTTCTCAGCTTTCAGAACTTTTTCCTTCTCTAACTCTAGTAATTTCTGTAACTCACTCAACTCACTCTCAGATTTATCAGTTAAGTCCTCTGACTCTTTACTATTCCTCCCAAAAGAATTCCTCTCAGTTTGTAGCTCTTGAAGTTTATTAAAAATGTCATTATTAGCTTTACTCCAAGTTCTCAAATCATCATCATAGTTTTTCCTCACTGAACTCAGAGTTTTCTCAAGTTTATTAATCGTATTCATGAAAACATTCTCAACTCTTTCCAATGCTACTTTATGATCTTTCTTTAAATCTTTGATAAATTCCTCATTTGAATGGTTCTCATAAAAATGTTTATGTATTTATCTTTATAGTCCATAATGCTCTTCTCCAATTTTGAAATCTGAGCTCTCATCTCTTTATTCTCCTTATCTAGAATATCTATCATTTAGAAAAATTAAGATTACGGATCAAATGCGATGAAATCAGCTAAAAGAAATAAAAAACAATTAAGCTAAAAAACAAAACAGAAAAATACAAAAACTGTTGAGAAATCAGAGAATCGACGAAAAACTATCAAAAATCAGTAAAAACAGTCAAAACTGTTGAAAAAAGTTAAAAACTATTAAAAACAGTCAAAGACAGTTAAGACTGATTAAAACAGTTTATGCAATGTAAATCAGTTCAAAAATTCTCAAATAGTTCAAAACAAACCAAAACACAAAAAAAAACAGAAATTTGGTGAATAAACCAAATAGCAAAAACTTGCTTAGCATGATGGTTGTTGTTTTGTCCTTATGGACACAAAGGACAAACCCATACCCTTGCAAAAGTTAGTACGGTACGGAGCCGATTAGTCGATTCTTTGTCCACCAACTTTAGGCATGGATGTCTGCTCAAAAATAGTATTTTTGTACTATTCACTGTAGTGAAGGACAAGCCTTCCTCTTAAGGCTTGACACGCACTCTAAACCTACCATATTGCATTAAATGATCATTTAATGCACTGGGTATAAATAGAAGTGTTTCTTCTCCATGCAAAGAGCGCACATCTCTCTTTAACCCTATTCTTACTTCAAGCATCTTCTAGCATTAGTAAAGGATCTTCCTTTTAGCAATCTCTTTTCTTGTATTTGCTAAAGCTCTGTGTGTAACCAAAG